>NC_034186.2:71074645-71202145 GCF_002021735.2 Oncorhynchus kisutch | reverse complement strand
AGCAGAAATTTGCTTCCTGCAACACAAAGTCAAAAAAGTTCTGGGACATTGTAAAGTCCATGGAGAATAAGAGCACCTTCGCCCAGCTGCCCACTGCACTGAGGATAGGAAACTCTGTCACCACCGATAAATCCACTATAATTGAGAATTTCAATAAGCATTTGTCTACGGCTGGCCATGCTTTCCACCTGGTCATCCCTACCCTGGTCAACAGCACTGCACCCCCCACAACAACTTGCCCAAGCCTTCCCCATTTCTCCTTCTCCCAAATCCAGTCAGCTGATGTTCTGAAAGAGCTGCAAAATCTGGACCCCCACAAATCAGCCGGTCTAGACTGGACCCTTTCTTTCTAAAATTATCTGCCGAAATTGTTGCAACCCCTATTACTAGCCTGTTCAACCTCTCTTTCGTGTCGTCTGAGATTCACAAAGATTGGAAAGCAGCTGCGGTCATCGCCCTCTTCAAAGGGGGGGGACACTCTTGACCCAAACTGCTACAGACCTATATCTATCCTACCCTGCCTTTCTAAGGTCTTCGAAAGCCAAGTTAACAAACAGATCACCGACCATTTCATATCCCACAGTACCTTCTCCGCCATGGAATCGGGTTTCAGAGCTGGTCATGGGTGCACCTCAGCCACGCTCAAGGTTCTAAACGATATCTTAACCGCCATCGATAAGAAACAATAGTGTGCAGCCGTATTCATTGACCTGGCCAAGGCTTTAGACTCTGTCAATCACCACATCCTCATCGGCAGACTCAACAGCCTTGGTTTCTCAAATGATTGCCTCGCCTGGTTCACCAACTACATTTCTGACAGAGTTCAGTGTGTCAAATCTGAGGGCCTGTTGTCCGGGCCTCTGGCAGTCTCTATGGGGGTGCCACAGGGTTCAATTCTTGGGCCGACTCTCTTCTCTGTATATATCAATGATATCGCTCTTGCTGCTGTTGAGTCTCTGATCCACTTCTACGCAGACGACACCATTCTGTATACTTCTGGCCCTTCTTTGGACACTGTGTTAACAACCCTCCAGACGAGCTTCAATGCCATTCAACTCTCCTTCCATGGCCTCCAACTGCTCTTAAATACAAGTGAAACTAAATGCATGCTCTTCAACCGATCGCTGCCTCACCTGCCGCCCGTCCAGCATCACTACTTTGGACGGTTCTGACTTAGAATATGTGGACCTAGGTGTCTGGTTAGACTGTAAACTCTACTTCCAGTCTCACATAAATCATCTCCAATCCAAAGTTAAATCTAGAAATCTAGTTCGCAAAAAAGCATCCTTCACTCATGCTACCAAAAATACCCTCGTAAAACTGACCATCTTACCGATCCTCGACTTTGGCGATGTCATTTACAAAATAGCCTCCAACACCATACTCAACAAAATGAATGCAGTCTATCACAGTGCCATTCATTTTGTCACCAAAACCCCATATACTACCCACCACTGCGACCTGTACGCTCTCGTTGGCTGGCCCTCGCTTCATACTCGTCGCCAAACCAACTGGCTCCAGGTCATCTACAAGACCCTGCTAGGCCTTATCTCTGCTCGCTGGTCACCATAGCTGCACCCACCTGTAGCACGCGTTCCAGCAGGTACAGTGAGGGAATAAAGTATTTGATCCCCTGCTGATTTTGTACGTTTGCCCACTGACAAAGAAATGATCCGTCTATAATTTTAATGCTAGGTTTATTTGAACAGTGAGAGACAGAATAAGAACAAAAAAATCCAGAAAAATGCATGTCAAAAATGTTATAAATTGATTTGCATTTTAATTATTTTATTATTATTAATTATATTATTATTATTATTTAATTTAACTCACTGTATATCTCACTTGTCACCCCCAAAGCCAATTCCTCCTTTGGCCGCCTTTCCTTCCAGTTCTCTGCTGCCAATGACTAGAACGAACTACAAAAATCTCTGAAACTGGAAACACTTATCTCTCTCACTAGCTTTAAGCACCAGCTGTCAGAGCAGCTCACAGATCACTGCACCTGTACATAGCCCATCTATAAATAGCCCAAACAACTACCTGTTCTCAACTTGCCTACCTGGTTAAATAAAGGTGTTCTCAACTAGCCTACCTGGTTAAATAAAGGTGTTCTCAACTAGCCTACCTGGTTAAATAAAGGTGTTCTCAACTAGCCTACCTGGTTAAATAAAGGTGTTCTCAACTAGCCTACCTGGTTAAATAAAGGTGTTCTCAACTAGCCACCTGGTTAAATAAAGGTGTTCTCAACTAGCCTACCTGGTTAAATAAAGGTGTTCTCAACTAGCCTACCTGGTTAAATAAAGGTGTTCTCAACTAGCCTACCTGGTTAAATAAAGGTGTTCTCAACTAGCCTACCTGGTTAAATAAAGGTGAATTTTGTTTTATCTGTAGGAAGATCTAGATACAGTGCTCATCAGCCGTTCTCTATTACTTTCCATATTAGCCATTCTCACACAAGTAGTCACTGAATTTGAAGCGTTGGTGATGAGCGTGTGTGTGTGTGTGTGTGTGTGCGTGAGAGAGAGAGCTCATGTATTAATTTGAATTGTAGGAGTTCATCATCTCATCCTCATGGAGCAGCTTTAGCTTGTTCAGCTGAGACCTGGTGTTGGGCGTGGGGCTGGGCATAGGGCTGGGTGTGGGGGTGGGCATAGGGCTGGGTGTGGGGGTGGGCATAGGGCTGGGTGTGGGGGTGGGCATAGGGCTGGGTGTGGGGCTGGGCGTGGGTATGGGGCTGGGTGTGGAGCTGGGTATAGGGATGGGTGTGGGGCTGGGCATAGGGCTGGGCGTGGGGGCTGGGCGTGGGGCTGGGCGTGGGGCTGGGCGTGGGGCTGGGCATGGGGCTGGGCATAGGGCTGGGCGTGGGGAGCTATGGGGGGGTTGGCATCCTGCACTCTATGGGGTTGGAGCGGAAGCCTACTAGGTGCACTCATGAACTATTTCTAAACACATTAGAGCTTTATTGAAGGGGTATTCTGGGTTATGACAGCTCATGCTTTCAGACAGGACAGGCCCTGTTTAGATCCATTTCTTCTGGATTCAGTCAATTCAAAATAAGTATTGAAATTCATTTAATGGATCATCAATTTTTCATTTAGTCTCTCTCTCACTTTTCAATTCATAATTTGGATTTCAATGTATCTCATTTGAACTGACTGAATTCAAATGTAATTGACTCTAGCCCTGCAGTATGGGACAACTCTTGCCTCACTCACCCCCTCCTCTACAAATGGCAGGCAGGTTTGGGGGAAGGACGGGTGAGTGCAAGACAGCGGGAGGAGAGTTCCCCTGGAACGAGCCATAACTTATTTATTTTACTGAACAACACAGAAATAGAATCCCAAATCCATCCGTGACTTCCTCTGTTCCTGTTTCATTCTGTCTTTCATTCCCTTTCCCTGTGTGTATTTATTCATTTATTTCTCTCTCTCTCTGTCCCCCCCTCTCTCTCTCCCTCTCTGTCTATGCATTTCTCCCTCTCTGCTCTTTATTTACCTCTCTCTCCTGCTCTCTCCGGTGGCTCAGGGAGCGGTAACAGAAGTGTCAGTTGTCATTATTGGTCTAATTCAGTAATCCGTCATCGAGGCTCACTGTATGCAGCGTATTATACGCCGGCACAGCAGGTGTACTACGCACTGAGGTGGAGATTCCATTTGACACGCACAGAGGCGAGGGCCGACAGGGGCCAGGCTAGCAGGCATGCTGTGTGTGTGTGTGTGTGTGTGTGTGTGTGTGTGTGTGTGTGTGTGTGTGTGTGTGTGTGTGTGTGTGTGTGTGTGTGTGTGTGAGTGAGAGAGTAGTAAAGGTCTTTTGATTTCACTGGAAACAGAGTTCTGAGAGGAATCAGTACAGAGAGGAGCCACAGTCACATAGGAGTTCAGAGGGACAGGGTTAACACACACAGTTACACAAACACACTCAGTTACACAAACACACTCAGTTACACAAACACACTGTTACACAACCACACTCAGTTACACCAATACACACACAATTACACCAACACACTCACACAGTTACACAAACATACTCTGTTACACAAACACACTTAGTTACACCAACACACTCACACAGTTACACCAACACACTCACACAGTTACACCAACACACTCACACAGTTACACCAATACACACAGTTACACCAATACACACAGTCACACCAACACACTCACACAGTTACACCAATACACACAGTTACACCAACACACTCACACAGTTACACAAACACACTCAGTTACACCACACCCACAGCCAGACACAAAGCCAGTTGGTCAATGAATAGTCAGTAGTGCACTGAGAGAAGGAAAGGCTATCATACCTATAGCTATCAAAATGACTTCTGAGAGAGGTTTCATTTCTTTGCGGATATTGATGAATGAATATGCAATGTAGAAATGAATGATTTGTCTTCCATGATAGGATTATCAATAGGATTAATGGTACTAGATTCATTTTGATAGTGATGATCTGGGTATTATACATCGTGATTGTATTAGGAATTTCAGCTCTCCACAACATTGATTGTGTTTCCATGTTTGTTTTTTTACTGTTCACGCTGTTGTATCATTTATTGCCGTTATGAATACACATGTTGTCATTTTTACATTACACGCTTTCCATGTTCATCAACGAGTTTGTCTTATTGACATATATTGAAGTCCAGGTTGAATCAAGATGACCCTAAAACTACAACTCCCATCTCATAGCACTGCAGTCCTAGTTCCCCCGGGGGGTCTCAAATGGAATCTTCTTTAGTAAGTGTATTGTGAATTGTGAGGACAGCGTAGGTCTGCTTTCGCTCTCTTACTTTTATCAATTTGTATGGGAGCTCCCACCTCTCTGTTCCCCACGGGTATGGTGGGTTTGATCACGTTCTCAACCCCACAAGGCTGCAAATCCAGTAACCACTGTAAGTGTTTTAAACAGTTTAAACTATCATCGTGCTTCACGCTGTGTCTAGAACCCCTATACTTGTCTCAGACCACACCCCTTCCCTTCCGGTAGGCTACTTTACTTTGAGGTTGTTTTTTGAGGCACACGGTCTCGTTCAATGGCATCACGTACAGTCTTACGTGGATATTCAGCTGGTGATTTTTTCAATTGCTTTTAAATTAAGAAAGTTTTATGAAACAATTTCCCAAGATGAATACTTGCGTTTCTTTAGCCTACCAATTAAAATGTATCCAATTTGATCTTCCTATGGTCGTTTTTCTAGGCTACTGTTTCGATAGAATTACGAATTGTACTCCAGGCCAGTAAAATTTAACCAAGAAGCAAACACATTTATGCTTGTAATATTGTCCATAGAATAACTGAAGAGCTTAACCATCACTAGGCAGACAAGGAACGAAAATAAATTAGGGGTTGGCCTATAATAATAATAGTAATAAGAATGATTATTATTACTACTACTACTATTAATAACAGTAATAATAACAATAATAATAATGTAAAAATGGAGAACATTTATTCATAAATGGTGAAAATGCACATGATTCGTTGACTAAATACTTTTCAGTAGGCTACTTATCAAACATCATGCCCATAAATCAAACACACAAAAAAAACCTAAATGTTACCACTATTTTTGTATCCGTTAAATAGCTCACTGATGTTATGAGCTTGTTGTTTCAACTTTCAGACATGTAGGCTATTCAAATTTCCCTTCGTATTCATCTGTAGAGTGCTACTTTCGGTAAACATGAACGATCGAGTCAGGGCGTAGAGACAGGAGGCGATGGAAGTGAGGGGGGGGGGGGGGGGGTAATGAAGAGGAAAAGCACCTGTCTGCACGGTTCTGGGGGGAGTTCAACCCGCTTTTGCAAAAGCTGCGGTAATGAGACAAGACTAAGAACAAACGGATAGCCCAAACCGGCGGCGGCCGGTTGAAGACAGAAAGAAATGAACAACTAACAACGGTCCATTACTGTCCGGCTCTCTTTCTGAAAAAAAAAAACACTTTCCCTCTCTCATACTTTTTTAGATTGAAATCTTTACGAATTTTAAAAGGTCTGTTAGAATCTAGATCTTGTTTGCATTGCAACAAATCTCAACATTCGTCACACAATGTTTTACTATGAAATAATGGACACGAGAGGGATATGGATGGGCTGCGAATTAAATGAAGGAGTAATAGCCTAGGATTTAGAAGAAAAAAATTGAAAAGTGTACAGGAAACGAAGAGGCAACTTGAAATAAAGGAGGAGAGGACTGATACAGCAGGTGAAGAAGAGGGGGGATGTATGGAGACAGTCAGAGGGAGAGAAAGAGAGAGGACTTGGGCAGAAGGAGGGAGTGTGTTAGACAGAGTTGGGAGGTAGTGGCAGAGAGATTAATGGTCTGTGTTGATGTTTGGGGCAGGGCACTCACTGCTTTGGCCCTCTTTGTAATTCTGTACTTAATCACCATCATTATGACACAGGGAGAGGACGGAGGAGAGAGGGAAGGAGGGAGATAGAGAGAGAGAAAGAGGAAAGGGGGGAACCGAGGATAGATAGAGAACAAGGTGATCATGGAGGTTGATGATGGAGAGGGGGCACTCGAAGGAAAAGAGAGCTAAATAGAGGAGACAGAGGACAGATGAAGGAAAAGAGGGGGTACTGGATGTGTGCTTGAAATATTACTGTATGCCTGAGTGAGCAGGAGATGGAAGATAAGAAAGAACAGGAGGGAGAGGGGGGGAAAAGAGCTATGACAGAAGATGTAAAATGAGGGAGGGAGGGATAGAAAACAGGATGAGAGAGGGAGCAGCATGAAAGAGTACGTGTTGAAGAGTAGGGAGCTGCTCTGCAGATGATGAAACGCTAATTAAAGTAAACGAGCTACCTGAGCCCTTCGACTAACCCCTTGTCACACTGTCAAGAGCAGGAGAGAGTGAATGAACTAGGGAGGGAGGGAGGGGAAGATGTAGTGGGAAGATGAGACAGGTTTATGGAAGACAGAAGTTCTTGATGTTCAATAGTTGTGCCTTTAGGTCCAGGTTTAGTTTCCCATGTTGCCTTTTCATATGAACCATTATGAACTAAACAACTAAGTTTACCCAATACCTCTTGTTATGGGTATTTTCTATACTTTACATGGCATTGGCATTGTTTATGTGTAATCTGAATCATTTATGTTCTGTATGACCTTGTACCAGTTATGGACAGTTGTCACTGTTCATTTTGGTATCCAAGGAAGTGTATTGAATGGGTGAAAGTGCCACTGTTGAGAGCCAGTGCTCCAGTGTTGCACCGAGGTTGGGATGTAGTACATATCCTTTCCTATTCCAACATGTGCACAACATGGGCTTGAAAATGTCCTCCACTATCCAAAGATGAGCTCTTATGTCAAATAGGGAACAGTAACAGCAGTTGGCATGACTCGTGGACTTATTTGCCAAGTGTCCTTGAATCGATAGCAAATATCTTGGGTGATTTGGAAATAAATAGCTGCCATTATCATATAGTGTATGTTTGATGTCAGGCTTCTTCCACTGTATGGGTTGGGCTGGTTTAACTACATGTCATTGTAACCACGGTGTTCTTTTTACGGACCAGTCATTTTCAGGGTTCACATGTTTTACCATAGCTAGTTTTTTGTATGTAGAGAGCTATGAAAACATATAAGTGAACCCCGTTATTAAAGATACTTTGTTGTCATCCTGTCACTATTACAATTGGTCCCTTGGTTGTTACCCCTTCATGATATTTCCTTAGTCCATCAAGCATTTTGTTATCTAACTGGCGAGCTATATATAAAGACAACATTCTTTATTTCTTAATGCTCATATTCATTCAATTAATCCCGCGTCTAATTCGTTTATATATTTATTTAGCCCGTCTCGCTATTCCTCTTTCCTTTTTTCATCTCTTTCTCCAACGATTATCCTGGCGTCTAATTAGAAATCGATGCTGTTGGGGCCGGCGGGTATTTGCGATGTGTTTGTGGACATTGAGAACAATTCCCCCGACAGAGACAGAGAGAGAGAGCGAGAAGAAAGAAAGTAAATATGAGGAAAAAACACACACACCTCCTCAATTTACCATACTGACAAGCAACTTCACTCCTTCCAGCTATTCTTCTTTTTCAAAAGCAGTAAAAAGCAAGTAACGGAGAAATGAAAATAATATAATTTTAACCACTGGCGCGAGGGATTTGAGCAGGGAGTGCTTTTAGAATAAATAAACGATGAGGGGTATTTCAAAACGCTTGAAATGAATGAGCATAGTTCAACACTAAAATACAAACAAATGTTACCAACAACTGTTTAGAAACAAATGGTATCGGCTCGGTCACAAGGCAGTATGCAGGATGACCATTGGCCTTCTCAGTTGTAGTCTTTCTGCTTAATGTAGGTAATTATAGCCATAAAAAAAAACTATTTTGGGGTTACCGGTATTAGCCTTTTTATTTACTTATAATTTCCTTTATTATTCGTATTATTATATTAAAAGCTTACTATTATCATTATTATTATTATTATCATTATCGTTATGATTGGTTATTATGCCTGTATTTAATATTCATATAATTTGCTGAATGTTATTTTTTAAATAGATATGTAATGCATTGCTGAATTTTTGTGTCTGTGCCTCTGCACCTGTCTGCTCTATTCTGATACGGATACAAAGTCTCTTCCGGTCGGCGCGTCCCGTGGAGAGGAGTCGGTAGAGGCGACGGGTTAGCACGATTACTGCCGGAGCAATCGAACCTAAACGAATTAGGAACCCCAGATGCTGGTCTGGGAGAACATTTTAAAACGAAGTGAAAAAGGAATGAGGGTGCGCCCTTTTATTAGTTCAGCTCACACCGGTGCCGTCTGTGTTCAGCTTGATTTCTCTACCCATAATCAGTTTTAGCTGTTTTTTGTTGTTGTTGACCCGTACAACGAAATCTCTCTCTCCTGCTTTATTCGGACTTTGTTGAATTCTGTGTTGGGAAATGTCAAATTTGGGAATACATTGTCATCTTTTAGCGATAAGGAAAAATAAAATAAGTTGTTTTTCTCGGTGTTGCCTCACATTTCGTCAGCCCCTCTGATGCTTTACTTGGCAAAGGCAATCTGCTGGTGTGTGTGTGCCTCTGTTCGTTGGTTTGGTATTTGAGTCAGTCGGTGCATACATGTCTGTCAGTCCATCTCTCCATCTCGCGCGCTCATTAAACGTCCCTCTCTCCCCTTCCCGGCGTGTTTGTGCTCCCACTCCCGCCCTCCTTCCTCCTCGCCTCGCTCTCCCCTTGCCCATGGCTATATGATCGTGAAAAATGTGTTTACAAAACTCGCTCTCTCACAGATCAAACCACACGCGAATCAAAGACTTGGAGAGAGAAAGAGAGAGGAGGGAAGAGAGGGGTGTGTGTAATTTTAAAATTCGTTTTTTTTTTTTCCTTGTGCATGTGGATGTCTGCACATGGCTCCTTTGGCAATACAATATCTTTAAGCCCAAAACAACTGTTTGTGTTTCATAGTTAAACATGAGACATAATATAATATTGATGGCTCCTTGACACACTAACACGGTGAAACACCGCCTGCCTCAGTTCGGTTGATCATTAGTGTGTATTACACGCCCGTACAATACTGTGCTAACAAGCACCGCACCTGAGATAAATTGTCATCTGTAGTTGAGCTTTCAGAAGTGTGACAGGAATCGGTTTAATTGACAGTTAGAGAAGCGTTTGCTGTTGTGTTTTATTTCTCATGTTGCTTTTTCTCAAAGTCCATTTTAGGCCAGTCATTTTTGTGAGGATGATGATGATGATGATGATGATGATGATGGTGGTGGTGGTGTGTGTGTGTGGTGCTCAGGTATGTATCAGAATATGGTGGGAGATGGAGGGAGGGAGAGTAGGGATCTTTAGATTCATCATAACAAAAGAGGAGACTGAATATAGAAGTGGGTAATACAATACAGTATTGATGGAACAATGGGGAGAGGAAGAGGAAGAAGAGGAAGAAATAAAGAGAGTGACTTGGTGAGACACAGAAGGGGATGAGAAAGAGAAGAGTGTGAGAGGAGAGAGTGAAGGGGTACAGAGAGGGGGATGAGAGACATGGAGGGAGGGGCAGACAGACAAGTGGGGGAGTGATTATAGCAGGGTTTATGTATGAGCTATTGATTTAGTCGGTGGTGACTTCTTGAGTGGTTAATTCGGGAAGTGAGAGCGATAGAGAGAGTAACTCACTGACCAGGGAGGAGGAGGGATAAATAGAGAGGGGGGTAGAGAGCAGGGAAGGGAAGGATAAGGAGGAGAGAAGGGTCTGTAACAAGTGCATCTCCTCATGGGGTGAAATCATCGACAACGGCAGCTTTTATCACCATGCATCTAAAGACAGGTGTTGAAAGCAGGGCGGTACAGTATTGGTCTCCTCAGGATGGAGTTAAAGGTGTCATTTTTCTGCTAACCTTTGACCTCTGAATCCCATAACCTCTGCGTCCAAAATGCAACCATTTTTCCTTTGAAGTGCACTACCTTCAACCAGGCACTGCTGAAACTAGTGCACACTATAGGATAATAGATAGGATAATAGATAAGATAATAGGATAATAGAATGCCATTTTGATCCCCTGATCTGACAAACCACCATCCAAGATTTAAATAGGCTACATTCTGGTCAACGAAGAAAATATTATGTTCAAATGTCTGATTTTTCCATAAAACAGTTGTCTTTCATGAACAAGTTTGATAGCTTTTGTTATCTTTCCAATCTCATGCTCTCACTTTCTCTACAACTTTGCAATTCTGAGCCCCCTCCCCCCTCCCCAGCCCACACACACACCTTCCCTGTTTAGCTTTAGGATAGGGTGAAGTTGAGCCCATAGGTCACTCATTTGCTCTATAGAAACAACAGATGGATCTCCCCTTCTCACTGTCTTACCCTGTCTGAAGGAGTCAACATCAACCCTAACCCTAAATATAAACCTAACCCTAAATGTAACCCTAACCCTAAACCTAACCCTAAATGTAACCCTAACCCTAAATGTAACCCTAACCCTAAATGTAACCCTAAATGTAACCCTAACCCTAAATGTAACCCTAAATGTAAACCTAACCCTAAATGTAAACCTAACCCTAAATGTAACCCTAACCCTAAATGTAACCCTAAATGTAACCCTAACCCTAAATGTAACCCTAAATGTAAACCTAACCCTAAATGTAACCCTAACCCTAAATGTAACCCTAAATGTAACCCTAACCCTAAATGTAACCCTAACCCTAAATGTAAACCTAACCCTAAATGTAAACCTAACCCTAAATGTAACCCTAACCCTAAATGTAAACCTAACCCTAAATGTAACCCTAACCCTAAACCTAACCCTAAATGTAACCCTAACCCTAATGTAACCCTAAATGTAAACGTAACCCTAAATGTAACCCTAACCCTAAATGTAACCCTAACCCTAAATGTAAACCTAACCCTAAATGTAAACCTAGCCCTAAACCTAACCCTTATTGTAACCCTAACTATAATTGTAACCCAGCGAAATGTCTGCTTTTGTCTGGTCCCCACAAGGATAGTAAAACAAAACCACACCCACACACCTTGCATCTGGAAGTAGTCATTTGCAGTTAATCAAACTCTGTGAAATTTCCTGATCATTAAATATATTTCGTATATATGTTAGTAGATGTAATCATGTATGTGCGTGTGTCTTTTTGTGTGTATTAGACGTGAATATGCGTGTCTCCGCTTGTGTGAAGTTTAAGGTACGCTCGCCAGAGCAGTTTCTTTTCCTCTTTCTCTTTCCCTCTCTTCCCTCTCGCGCAGGTTTTGATCTCTCTGCCGCGAGATCAAAGGCGCTCTCTGGCTATTAGTCAGCGCAAGCCATTGATCCCTCATCGATCCACGCGAGACACAGCCGCCCCGTGAACACCGTACTAGGCTCCCCAAAGCTCTCCCGCGCGTCGGGAGAGAGAGAGCAAGCAAGGAGAGAGGGAAAACGCAAAGGGGGGCAATGTGTGTGTGCGTCTGTGTGGATTTTTCACTGGCACCGGTAAAGCCAAGCTCGAGCTTTTTCTTTGCCGCGGGACATGAAACAATGAGGCTCGAGCCTGTTTTAATAAAGCGCGCTTTCCCTCCTTTCAACTCTGGCGCTCGGCGGACGAGCCGGCAGCGGAGAGCGATCGATAATTAATGACGATGAATAATTTAACCCTATCGATTGATACTTTTCTTCCTCTTTTTTTCTTAGTATTTTTCTCCTTATATCTTAAGGCCGGTATTCTGTAAGGTGGTGATAGTATATCACATGCAACACTCTCCCTTCACCATCTCCTTAACTTGAGCAAGTTTTCCAAACATTCGCTTCCTCATCCACATGCCAATCTACTGTATATTTATTAATAATTTAGCTTCATAACTAAACACACTAGTTCGTTTTCTTAATAAAATCGTCATCATTAGGGTTCACATACAAAACTTTACCCCATTTATTTCCCCTGGTTGATTCCACGTAATTTCAGTGAAATTAAATTGAACCAATGTGAAATAGGGCCTAGACTATGAATTGACGTCTTTTCCCAGTGGGATGGCTGTTTGGTGATGTCGATTCACATACACACATACATTTGGGCAAAAAAGTATTTAGTCAGCCACCAATTGTGCAAGTTCTCCCACTTAAAAAGATGAGAGAGGCCTGTAATTTTCATCATAGGTACACTTCAACTATGACAGACAAAATGAGAAAAAAATCCAGAAAATCACATTGTAGGATTTTTAATGAATTGATTTGCAAATTATGGTGGAAAATAAGTATTTGGTCAAGAACAAAAGTTTATCTCAATACTTTGTTATATACCCCTTGTTGGCAATGACAGAGGTCAAATGTTTTCTGTAAGTCTTCACAAGGTTTTCACACACTGTTGCTGGTATTTTGGCCCATTCCTCCATGCACATCTCCTCTAGAGCAGTGATGTTTTGGGGCTGTTGCTGGGCAACACGGACTTTCAACTCCCTCCAAATATTTTCTATGGGGTTGAGATCTGGGGACTGGCTAGGCCACTCCAGGACCTTGAAATGCTTCTTACGAAGCCACTCCTTCGTTGAAAGACCCAACCACGTTTCATCTTCAATGCCCTTGCTAATGGAAGGAGGTTTTCGCTCAAAATCTCACGATACATGGCCCCATTCATTCTTTCCTTTACACGGATCAGTTGTCCTGGTCCCTTTGCAGATAAACAGCCCTAAAGCATGATGTTTCCACCCCTATGCTTCACAGTAGGTATGGTGGGTAATGCTGAGTTGGATGCAACTCAGCATTCTTTGTCCTCCAAACACGACGAGTTGAGTTTTTACCAAAAAGTTCTATTTTGGTTTCATCTGACCATATGCCATTCTCCCAATCTTCTTCTGGATCATCCAAATGCTCTCTAGCAAACTTCAGACTGGCCTGGACATGTACTGGCTTAAGCAAGTTCAAACAGGTGCAAACAGGTGCCATTAATACAGGTAACGAGTGGAGGACAGAGGAGCCTCTTAAAGAAGAAGTTACAGGTCTGTGAGAGTCAGAAATCTTGCTTGTTTGTAGGTGACCAAATACTTATTTTCCACCATAATTTGCAAATAAATTCATTAAAAATGTGATTTTCTGGATTTTTTTGTTTCTCATTTTGTCTGTCATAGTTGAAGTGTACCGATGATGAAAATTACAGACCTCTCTCATCTTTTTAAGTGGGAGAACTTGCACAATTGGTGGCTGACTAAATACTTTTTTGCCCCACTGTATCTCCAAAAGGTCCATCGTTTTCAAGCACCCAATGCTTATAGGCCTACATTGTATGGTCTTTTCTGTTGTTGTTGATGAAATTACATGTTGTTTCTGAAGTGGTGTAGCAGTTTTGGGATTATAGTCAATTTTGCAGGTTCATTTCAAGTTCTCCATAATTTTCTCTTCTTGACCTGTTCTTCTTTTGACTTTTGTTTATTTATTTTCCTTCACCATTTCTCCCACCATCAATCCTAGTTGTATTGTTGTCTTTTCCATAGACCTCTCCACCTTCCAGTTTAACATTTGGACAGCCAGCAGGTCCTGTCTTCCACCCCCTGCACCCCTCCCTCCCTCCCTCCCTCCCTCCCTCCCTCCCTCCCTCCCTCCCTCCCTCCCTCCCTCCCTCCCTCCCTCCCTCCCTCCCTCCCTCCCTCCCTCCCTCCCTCCCTCCCTCCCTCCCTCTTCTCCTCCTCTTACAAACCCATACTACAGTCCCTCTGTTCTTCCACCCCGAGGCTGACCAGAGTGTCAGAGCTAACCAGAGAGAGGAACAGAGAAAGAGGGAGAGGGGGTAGAAGGATAGGGAGAGGGTGTTCAGTTGGGCATTTTCAGGGGCAACCAAAAAAGAAAGATGAGACAGATGTACAGAGTTTGTTTCATCTGTTGGAAACAGAGCGAGAGAGGCCAGACTCATATCTCTTCTCTTTTTTTTGAGACCCTACACTTTTTCCATCTTTGGACACCACTGGAGACAAAATGTTGCCAGAATGTCAGTCTGTCCAACTTCCATATCTGGCTGTTACTCTTCGCTCTGCTCCCTCTCTGTCCACAGTCTCTCCATTCCTTGTCTTTCTTCTGTTCCAAGTCCCCACTCTACCACAAGTCCCCACTTTACCCCTGTTCCAAGTCCCTATTCTACCCAAGTCCCCACTTTACCCCTGTTCCAAGTCCCTATTCTACCCAAGTCCTCACTTTACCCCTGTTCCAAGTCCCCATTCTACCCCAAGTCCCCACTTTACCTCTGTTCCAAGTCCCCATTCTACCCCAAGTCCCCACTTTACCTCTGTTCCAAGTCCCCATTCTACCCCAAGTCCCCACTTTACCTCTGTTCCAAGTCCCCACTTTACCCCTTTCCAAGTCCCCACTTTACCCCTGTTCCAAGTCCCCATTCTACCCCAAGTCCCCACTTTACCTCTGTTCCAAGTCCCCACTCTACTGCAAGTCCCCACTTTACCTCTGTTCCAAGTCCCCATTCTACCCCAAGTCCCCACTTTACCTCTGTTCCAAGTCCCCATTCTACTGCAAGTCCCCACTTTACCTCTGTTCCAAGTCCCCACTCTACTGCAAGTCCCCACTTTACCTCTGTTCCAAGTCCCCATTCTACCCCAAGTCCCCACTTTACCTCTGTTCCAAGTCCCCATTCTACTGCAAGTCCCCACTTTACCTCTGTTCCAAGTCCCCACTCTACTGCAAGTCCCCACTTTACCTCTGTTCCAAGTCCCCATTCTACTGCAAGTCCCCACTTTACCTCTGTTCCAAGTCCCCACTCTACTGCAAGTCCCCACTTTACCTCTGTTCCAAGTCCCCATTCTACTGCAAGTCCCCACTTTACCTCTGTTCCAAGTCCCCACTCTACTGCAAGTCCCCACTTTACCTCTGTTCCAAGTCCCCACTCTACTGCAAGTCCCCACTTTACCTCTGTTCCAAGTCCCCATTCTACCCCAAGTCCCCGCTTTACCCCTTTTCCAAGTCCCCACTCATCTGTCAGACCTGATTTAGTGAACTGCAGTTCATTACCATATAGAATCTGATTCTACATTTCCATTCACAGAAAAGCTCAATAGTGAACAGGTTCAGGTGTACTATGGGGATCCAGGACACTTTTATAGGTGTATTAGTGTAACAGTGTAACAATAGTTGCCCGTCTAAAACTGGGGACAATATGTCTCATGCTCTGCCTTTTTTGTTATTGGTGATTAGAGTAATCCTTCATCTATACTGTTGTATTGGGTGGCCATCAGTTACTGTGTGAGACTGGTCTTTTCTTTGGTCCATTATAGGCTCGTCCCCAATGCTACATGCAAACCTCTTTGTGAGTATATTTTAGCCTTTGTTTATGCACTGTGTGTGTGTAGTCTGCATCTTTGGTAAACAATGAACATTTTATTTTTCAACCCTGCGATAAATGTGTGTGTGTGTGTGTGTATTGATTCAGTTAGTATCCATGGTTTCAACAACGCCTCATTGTGTGTGCTATTACTATCACTATCAGTCTCTACCTGTACACTGCTGTTGGTATGTGTGAGTAGAGCATATATATACCTGTGACTCGGTGTGTCTGTGTGGGTATAGACACTCCATTAGTCTATCAGTGTGCCTCTGTATCTGCCAGTGTGTGTGCATGAGGAGCAGTATTCCCTGTGCTGCTAGTTATAATGTTTCTGGGGGTGATAGGGGGAACTTGAAAGCCCTGTGCTGCCCAAATCAAAACTAACAAGGAAATGATGGGGGCTCCTTTATCTCCTCTCTGGCCTGGGGGGCTGAGGGGGGCGAGAGAGGGAGATTGGGAGTCGGGGTGGGGAGGGGGCCTGGCTTCCTCTTTGATTTGTAAAAAATGCATTACCTCCGAAATCAAACAGAAAATTACTGCGCCGAAGCATAACACACAGAGCAGGAGAGGGAGGGAGAGAGAAGACAGTGGACAGGTGGGAAAGGGAAGGGAGGAGTCAACTGTGGAGATAGGCTGGCAGATAGATAGGAGATGGGTGCGTATAGATTTTGAGGAGGTGCATAGGAGGAAAGAGAGGTACACCTCTCCCCATCCTCTAAGAGTACAGACTGGGGTTTAGGAGTCTATGGTAAATGATAGGATGATGTGCTATTGATGGCCCAAAGCTCAAGGGAATAGGTAGAGGCATAGATTGTTGCAAACATAAAATGACATATGGAATCATAGACATATAGGAGCGGTACGGCTGTAAAGATCAAATAAATAGACAAGTTGAAATTCAGTGCAGGTCTCAAATATGCTTAAATACTGCTTAAATACTGTACATATAGCCTCTAAAAGTGTAGAAATAATTACACAGCAATCTCTGGAAAATTGTTTTGAATGTACAGCTTCCCAGAATGCATAGTTATCTTAGTAAATAATTGAACAGGGAGTATAGGCTTGTTAGTTACAGGTGAAGAGAATGACTTGTGACAGACAGAGTTTGCACTCAAAGAGGGACAGTAAAGGAGGAGCAGTAAAGGAGGAGCAGTAAAGGAGGAGCAGTAAAGGAGGAGCAGTAAAGGAGGGGCAGTAAAGGAGGAGCAGTAAAGGAGGGGCAGTAAAGGAGGGACAGTAAAGGAGGGACAGTAAAGGAGGAGCAGTAAAGGAGGAGCAGTAAAGGAGGAGCAGTAAAGGAGGGGCAGTAAAGGAGGAGCAGTAAAGGAGGGGCAGTAAAGGAGGAGCAGTAAAGGAGGGACAGTAAAGGAGGGGCAGTAAAGGAGGAGCAGTAAAGGAGGGGCAGTAAAGGAGGAGCAGTAAAGGAGGAGCAGTAAAGGAGGGGCAGTAAAGGAGGAGCAGTAAAGGAGGAGCAGTAAAGGAGGGACAGTAAAGGAGGGGCAGTAAAGGAGGAGCAGTAAAGGAGGGGCAGTAAAGGAGGAGCAGTAAAGGAGGAGCAGTAAAGGAGGGACAGTAAAGGAGGGACAGTAAAGGAGGGGCAGTAAAGGAGGAGCAGTAAAGGAGGAGCAGTAAAGGAGGGGCAGTAAAGGAGGGACAGTAAAGGAGGAGCAGTAAAGGAGGGACAGTAAAGGAGGAGCAGTAAAGGAGGGGCAGTAAAGGAGGGACAGTAAAGGAGGAGCAGTAAAGGAGGGACAGTAAAGGAGGGACAGTAAAGGAGGGACAGTAAAGGAGGAGCAGTAAAGGAGGGACAGTAAATGAGGGACAGTAAAGGAGGGACAGTAAAGGAGGAGCAGTAAAGGAGGGACAGTAAAGGAGGAGCAGTAAAGGAGGGGCAGTAAAGGAGGGACAGTAAAGGAGGAGCAGTAAAGGAGGGACAGTAAAGGAGGGGCAGTAAAGGAGGAGCAGTAAAGGAGGAGCAGTAAAGGAGGGACAGTAAAGGAGGGACAGTAAAGGAGGAGCAGTAAAGGAGGGGCAGTAAAGGAGGGACAGTAAAGGAGGAGCAGTAAAGGAGGGACAGTAAAGGAGGGACAGTAAAGGAGGAGCAGTAAAGGAGGGACAGTAAAGGAGGGACAGTAAAGGAGGGACAGTAAAGGAGGAGCAGTAAAGGAGGGGCAGTAAAGGAGGGACAGTAAAGGAGGAGCAGTAAAGGAGGGACAGTAAAGGAGGAGCAGTAAAGGAGGGGCAGTAAAGGAGGGACAGTAAAGGAGGAGCAGTAAAGGAGGGACAGTAAAGGAGGGACAGTAAAGGAGGGACAGTAAAGGAGGAGCAGTAAAGGAGGGACAGTAAAGGAGGGACAGTAAAGGAGGGACAGTAAAGGAGGAGCAGTAAAGGAGGGACAGTAAAGGAGGGACAGTAAAGGAGGGACAGTAAAGGAGGAGCAGTAAAGGAGGGACAGTAAAGGAGGGACAGTAAAGGAGGGACAGTAAAGGAGGAGCAGTGAAGGAGGGACAGTAAAGGAGGGACAGTAAAGGAGGGGCAGTAAAGGAGGAGCAGTAAAGGAGGGACAGTAAAGGAGGAGCAGTAAAGGAGGGACAGTAAAGGAGGGACAGTAAAGGAGGGACAGTAAAGGAGGGACAGTAAAGGAGGAGCAGTAAAGGAGGAGCAGTAAAGGAGGAGCAGTAAAGGAGGGGCAGTAAAGGAGGGACAGTAAAGGAGGAGCAGTAAAGGAGGGACAGTAAAGGAGGGACAGTAAAGGAGGGACAGTAAAGGAGGAGCAGTGAAGGAGGGACAGTAAAGGAGGGACAGTAAAGGAGGGACAGTAAAGGAGGGACAGTAAAGGAGGAGCAGTAAAGGAGGAGCAGTAAAGGAGGGACAGTAAAGGAGGGACAGTAAAGGAGGGGCAGTAAAGGAGGAGCAGTAAAGGAGGGACAGTAAAGGAGGGACAGTAAAGGAGGGGCAGTAAAGGAGGAGCAGTAAAGGAGGAGCAGTAAAGGAGGAGCAGTAAAGGAGGGACAGTAAAGGAGGGGCAGTAAAGGAGGGACAGTAAAGGAGGGACAGTAAAGGAGGGACAGTAAAGGAGGAGCAGTAAAGGAGGAGCAGTAAAGGAGGAGCAGGGAGGACAAGAAAATGAGGAAGAGAGGGAAAAGAAGATGGGATATATTCATTCAGACGATGGATTCTGAGAAAGAAACAGAGGTCTGAAAACACAAAGATGAAGAGAGCGGGAGGAGCTACAGTCCAAAGACTAAAAAGAGCGAGAGGGTGAGAGTGCGAGAGGGTGATTGTGAGTGAGAGAGAAATGCCTGGAGTTAGTAATAATAATTTATACAAACACACCTCAATAATTCACGTACCATTTCAATGCTGGAGGGAAAATCCACATTTCACAGAGCATAATTAAATAGAGACAGAGTGGAAAGAGAGAGAGAAAGAGATGGAGAGATAGATGGAGAGACCAGCATTAAAGATACTTTTGCAGTGGCATGGTTTCTTTTCCATTTGAGGTTTGTAAAGCAACCAAGATGAAATTGTAATATCCAAACTGTATCCAATCTCTTGAACTCATCTCACTTCACTTCATCCTAACATTGACAGATGTTCATCCTTAGTATTTCACCATTCACCTCCACAGTTGTCTAATGTGCACAGTCGAATTACAACTCTGTCTTTAGTCATATTCACTCATATTACAGGGTCAGCCATAGTAGTATGGCACCCCTGGTGCAAATGAGAGTTAAGTGCCTTGCTCAAGGCACGTCGACAGATTTTCCATCTTGTCAGCTCGGGTATTTAGAGCCCACCGCTCCAACCACTAGGCTACCTGCCGCCCTAATTCACAGTTTAATTTCTATATTCAGAGGTTATTTTCTCAGAAATAAAATGATGTGAGTGTTCAGACAGAAAGACTCTGTGCTGATCAACAGTTTTCTGGCTAATAAACATGTCTGGATGTATTTATTCTGTACATTTACCTGTTGGGTAATTTCACTAGCCAACCCAAATCCAATTTTTGGGCATTTATTTGGCATATTCGATACAGATCTAATCTTAGGTATTAGTAATGTGAAAATATGAAAATACTTCAGCTTTATTTGTTTTTACACTCCTGGCCGTGGTTCTCATTTTAGTGTCTATTTTTGTAATTTTCTCCTCATTGTATTACAAAATATGAATTATTTTAAATGATTGTAAATTGAATATATCAGTCTTTCATGTTACGTCTTTGTCAATATAGCTGTTATAACCACTAAACCACTAACCATTTTGGAATGAATCACTACTCCCACTTTTTGATCAAAACAGCTTCTATCTATCACCTCATTATCCTGCGCCTTCAAGTTTAAAGAGATTCATTTCTCATATTCTTTAAAAATACTGTAGGGATGTCCACCATATTGCATCAGTTACTGCTCTCTGACCCTGCTAGATCGTGCCATCAACACATGATCTACAAAAGCTCTTGATATATACTGTATGTAACGTTGATATAAGGGACTCAAAACCACGGTGTAAAAACATCCCTTGCCCTTTGCCCTGCAGGTCTTCTCTCACCTCGGACTTGGTTAACTCATCCCTCTCTCCCACCTTTCTTTTCTCACAGGAAATAAAAGTAATTTGAATTCAATTAGAATTTTTCCCTCTCTCCCCTTCTCTTCCTCTGTCTCCCCATCTCTCAGGTGTAGTGGAGGCATGGACTGTAACTGTGTCAGTGATCTGTTGCTCACCCCCCCTGTCCCTGCCCTCTGGACTCCAGGTGAGGCAAGCAGGATGGGGGCACTTTTTTGCGGAAGCCGGGGTACGTGGTTTGGGGAGTTGGGGATTTTATTAGGGTTGTGGAGGAACATTTGATTCACTTTTGGGGGAGGGCAGATACCAGTTATACACTAAGGGGAGATGTACAAAGTGCTTGTACCTGTGCAATGTTTTGTGTTAGATGTTATTATTAGCAGGAATAAAATAGACAACAAAAAACCTTGATGTTAATTTACCAAACTGTCTTTATTTATACTTCAACTAAATGCATTATTCCTACCGCTTAACCTTTATGTACCTATTTGTAGTAGGTTTACCTGTATTCCCTTGCATTATTTTTCCCTGTGTTACTGCTTAGTACACCAGGCCTTGATAGCTAGTGTTTTCTAATGGCCAATATGTATACCCCAACAAGTCTGCATTATAAAGATAATTTGTTATTTATGAATAACCAAAAACTTACCACACACATCAGTGAACAAATAACGTTTCTAATTTTTACTTATTCTGCAAGGGCTAATTAGCCAGAATTCTTGTTCAATTGATGAGCTATTTAATTGTATTAAAAGTGTACGGCAGCAGGCAGTTAGAATTCAAGTATTATCAAAATGTAAGTAGCATCCATCAACTCCGAAAGAGAGTAGAAGGGTCCAAGCTAGAGGCCATTAGTAGTACCACAGAGCAACATTGCTGTAAGCATGTTCTATGATATTAACCACATCATCCCTTAACTGTATCACTCCATCAGTCATCCGGACAGCTAGCCCTTTTGGCCAGCACTCACCATTCACAAACCAATGGGCCTCAATCTCATCCTCCCACTCTCCTGCTCCTCCTCCTCAGGCATTGCCTTCCCAGACTGGGCCTACAAGCCTGAGTCGAGCCCCGGCTCGCGACAGATTCAGCTTTGGCACTTCATTCTGGAGCTGCTGCAGAAGGAGGAGTACCAGAGTGTGATTTCCTGGCAGGGGGAATACGGAGAGTTTGTCATCAAGGATCCTGACGAGGTGGCCAAACTGTGGGGCCTCCGGAAATGCAAACCCCACATGAACTACGATAAGCTGAGCAGGGCGCTAAGGTAGGAACTGTGTGTGTGTGTGTGTGTGTGTGTGTGTGTGTGTGTGTGAACTTTTTCAGATATTTTTCAGTAAAAGAAGCCAGAAAAAGTAGATGTATTTTTTGTGGATTTAAGTCCTATGTGTCCCATTCACCTCCCTCCATGTCAGTAAAAATGGAAAGAAAAATATGATGTTTTTTCCTTATAAAATGTCAATATCCTCGATTTCACCTTATTTTCCATTGTCCAAATGGAAAAGTTCACTCTTAAACCTTCGTATAAAAAATTCAATAAGAATTTTGCAATTAATCCCCCATATAAAATAGCTTGGATTTAGACCTACTGAGAATAAATCCTTCTGCCTTCTCAGAAATACTTGCCTCAAAACTCTACGCATTGCTATGTGATTTAAGCTATAGCCCTGCTACCTATTCTGCTATACATCATTCTATTGAATTTACCCCGCACCCCACCGCTACTCGTTGTTTGCTTATGCAAATGAAAACACACACACACACACACATACAAACACACACACACACACACACATACAAACACACACACACACACACACACACACACACACACACACACACACACACACACACATACAAACACACACACACACACACACATACAAACACACACACACACACACACACACACACACACACACACACACACACACACACACACACACACACACACACACACACACACACACACACACACACACACACACACCCTGTTTACCGCCCTCCCTGGTTTCCCCTGCCCTCTCGTTAATGGGGGCTGTCGTAGGGGTCTAATTGTTATGAATTGGCTGGGGCCATAATTAGCCTTCTTGATTAGCCTAGCTTAATTGCTCAATTAAAGGCCGCGGCACAATTGCTACGCAAAGCAAAAGTGTGCAAATTATTGCGAGGGCCCCAACCGTTTGTGGTGGATACATACTGATATACATTGTATTTGGTAAGTATTCAGACCCCTTCACTTTTTCCACATTATACTAAAATGGATTTTAAAAATGTATCTCATCAATCTACACACAATACCCCATCATAATGACAAAGCATAAACATTTTTTTGAAATTGTTGCTAACTTATAAAAAACAGAAATACCTTTTTTTACATAAGTACTCAGACCCTTTGCTATGAGACAGGAAATTGAGCTCAGGTGCATCCTATTTCCATTGATCATCCTTGAGATGTTTCTACAACATGATTGGAGTTAAATTGATTGGACATGATTTGGAAAGGCACACACCTGTCAGAACAAAAAACAAACCATAAGTCCAAAGGAATTGTTCCTAAAGCTCCAAGACATAATTGTGTCGTGGCACAGATCCCGGGGAAGGGTACCAAAACATTTTTGCAGCATTGAAGGTCCCCAAGAACAAAGTGGCCTCCATCATTCTTAAATGGAAGAAGTTTGGATCCACCAAGACTCTTCCTAGAATTGTCCGCCCGGCCAAACTGAGCAATCAAGGGAGAAGGGCCTTGGTTGGGAAGGTGACCAAGAACCCAATGGTCATTCTGACAGAGTTCCAGAGTTCCTCTGTGGAGATGGGAGAAGCTTCCAGAAGGACAACCATTTCTGCAGCACTCCACCAATCATGTGCCTTTTACTCCTCATTAAAAGGCACACGACAGCCTGCTGGAAGTTTGTCAAAAGGCTCCTAAGGACTCTCAGTCCATGAGAAATAAGATTCTCTAGTTTGATGAATTCAAGATGGAACTCTTTGGCCTGAATGCCAAGCATCACATCTGGAGAAAACCTGGCACCATCCCTATGGTGAAGCATGGTGGCGGCAGCATCATGCTGTGGGGATGTTTTCAGAGGCAGGAACTAGAGAAATAGTCAAGATCGAGGGAAAGATGAATGGAGCAAAGTACAGAGAGATCCTTGATGCAAACCTGCTCCAGAGTGCTCAGGACCTCAGACTGGGGTGAAGGTTCACCATCCAACAGGACAACGACCCTAAGCACACAGTCAAGACAATGCAGGACTGGCTTCGTGATAAGTCTCTGAATGCCCTTGAGTGGCCCAGCCAGAGCCCAGACTTGAACCCGATCGAATATCTCTGGAGAGACCTGAAAATAGCTGTGCAGTGACACTCCCCATCCAACCTAACAGAGCTTGAGAGGATCTGCAGAGAAATAGAGGTGTGCCAAGCTTGTATTGTCATACCCGAGATGACTCAAGGCTGTAATCGCTGCCAAAAGTGCTACAACCAAGTACTGAGTAAGGGGTCTGAATACTTACGTAAATGTGATATTTCAGTTTGAGACTTTGTATAAATTTGTTGCTTTGTCATTATGGGGAATTGTGTGTAGATTGATGAGGAACAAAACAAATGTTATCAATTTTAGAATAAGGCTGTAACGTAACAAAATATGGAAAAAGTGAAGGGGTCTGAATACTTTCCGAATGCACTGTGTACAGGTCTGTATGCCTGTGAAGTTGTTACCTTACATCTACAGTGTAGCTATACAGGATTTTAACTTTGTCACTGGCCTATTTTAAATTACTTACATGCTTAAAATAGTAAATGAAAGTCTAAGAATGTATCAGGACAGTCACCAGCTTAAATATAATAGTTTTTTTCTTTATTCAGTTTTGAGAACACCCCCCACCCCGCCTCAACTCTGTACCAACCCTCTCATCTGAACCATATGGCAGTATGTAGTATCTGACAGTGTGGGATTCTGACAGGTACTGTAGCCTGTGACACCTCAGTAGGTGGCACAGGAAACAAGCACTGTAGAGTTGGGGTGATTGGCACCTGAGGTTGTTTCCAAAGAGGCACCACTCACATTGTAGTCCCGCCCTCAGAGGCACTTCAGTTGTGAATGATGCCAGAAGCACTGACAGCAAGAGTTGATGTATATCTATTATGCATATTTCTGTACATATACTGTACATGTAATGAATAATATTTCTGTACATATACTGTACATGTAATGAATCATATTTCTGTACATATACTGTACATGTAACACATCATATTTCTGTACATATACTGCACCTGTAATAAATCAAATGTATTCATCACATGCTTCGTAAACAACAGGTGTGGATAAACAGTGAAATACTTACTTACGGGCCCTTCCCAAATATATTTGATATTTACATAATAATTGCTGTATGTCAACGGTGCACAGCAGGTCAGATCAGGCTCTGGAGGGATGTTGTTTATGTGCTTGTTTTTGGTTTTACTCAGGGACCTAATTAGTCCTGCCTAACGAGGTGTGTGGAGACTTTATCAAATCAAAACATGAATTGATCAGTGAGATGCCAGGGAGAAACAAACCCAGCAGGAGTTCAGCCCTGGAGGACCAGTGTTGTTCCCCCTGCTGTTAAGGGAACACATTACTGTTGACCAGGGCTCTCCAACCCTTCCTGGAGAGCTACCCTCCTGTAGGTCTTTGCTCCAACCCTTCCTGGAGAGCTACCCTCCTGTAGGTCTTTGCTCCAACCCTTCCTGGAGAGCTACCCTCCTGTAGGTCTTTGCTCCAACCCTTCCTGGAGAGCTACCCTCCTGTAGGTCTTTGCTCCAACCCTTCCTGGAGAGCTACCCTCCTGTAGGTCTTTGCTCCAACCCTTCCTGGAGAGCTACCCTCCTGTAGGTCTTTGCTCCAACCCCAGGTGTAACTAACCTGATTCATTTTACCAACCAGCTTATTATTAGAATTGGGTGTGCTAGAAGCAGGTTGGAGGGAAAACCTACAGGATGGTAGCTCTCCAGGAAGCAGGTTGGAGGGAAAACCTACAGGATGATAGCTCTCCAGGAAGCAGGTTGGAGGGAAAACCTACAGGATGGTAGCTCTCCAGGAAGCAGGTTGGAGGGAAAACCTACAGGATGGTAGCTCTCCAGGAAGCAGGTTGGAGGGAAAACCTACAGGATGGTAGCTCTCCAGGAAGCAGGTTGGAGGGAAAACCTACAGGATGGTAGCTCTCCAGGAAGCAGGTTGGAGGGAAAACCTACAGGATGGTAGCTCTCCAGGAAGCAGGTTGGAGGGAAAACCTACAGGATGGCAGCTCTCCAGGAAGCAGGTTGGAGGGAAAACCTACAGGACGGTAGCTCTCCAGGAAGCAGGTTGGAGGGAAAACCTACAGGATGGTAGCTCTCCAGGAAGCAGGTTGGAGGGAAAACCTACAGGATGATAGCTCTCCAGGAAGCAGGTTGGAGGGAAAACCTACAGGATGGTAGCTCTCCAGGAAGCAGGTTGGAGGGAAAACCTACAGGATGGTAGCTCTCCAGGAAGCAGGTTGGAGGGAAAACCTACAGGATGGTAGCTCTCCAGGAAGCAGGTTGGAGGGAAAACCTACAGGATGGTAGCTCTCCAGGAAGCAGGTTGGAGGGGAAACCTACAGGATGGTAGCTCTCCAGGAAGCAGGTTGGAGGGAAAACCTACAGAATGGTAGCTCTCCAGGAAGCAGGTTGGAGGGAAAACCTACAGAATGGTAGCTCTCCAGGAAGCAGGATGGAGGGAAAACCTACAGGATGGTAACTCTCCAGGAAGCAGGTTGGAGGGAAAACCTACAGGATGGTAGCTCTCCAGGAAGCAGGTTGGAGGGAAAACCTACAGGATGGTAGCTCTCCAGGAAGCAGGTTGGAGAGCCCTGCGGTGAACCATCGATGAAAACATGGATATTTGTTTCTAACTCTCCCTATTTTTTTCTCTCCTTTCTCCATTCCCTCTTTCCTAATCTCTTCCCGTTCACCTTTCTCTCCATCCTCCCCCACCCAGGTACTACTATAATAAGCGTATTTTGCACAAAACCAAAGGGAAGCGTTTCACCTACAAGTTTAACTTCAGTAAGGTGGTGCTGGTGAACTATCCTCTGCTGGACATGGCCAGCTCCCCCTTCCTGCTCCAGAACCACTTCAATGGGGCCTCCGCCGCGCCCGACTGCAGCCCTCTCACACCCGAGGTACGGAGTGAGGGAGGGAGGGTGGGAGGGAGGGAGAGAGGAACAAATGGAGTTTAGGACAGAGGGAGGGACGGAGAGAAAGGGTCATGGATGGAGGAGGGTATGAAGGGAAAAGAGAAAGAGAGGATTACTAGGATTGTAAGGACAGGAATTACAGGTTTTCCAGAATAGACAGCTACTTATTCCCCGCTATTATCACAATCCATCACATTGTCTAAAGGGAGCTGTCATTTGAACAGTACATGTTTGAATTCACCAACATTAAAGGACAAGTTGGATAGAAGACCAGCAGATTCCTGAGAACCATCAACGACAAACATTGGGGAAAAGAAGAGAGAAATAAAGGGAGGAAAATGAGAGGGAGAGATGGAAATATGGTTGCCACAACTCCATACTAGATTGTTTATTAATGTTGATTTGGTTCAGCGGGTCTAGCTAAAATCCATTTCATCTCAGGGAACTGCAGATTGTACTGTACAGACTCCTGCTGTGTATTCATTCTTCAGTTACAGGTGGATCAATTGTATTCCGCGTGTCTTATCATACATATTTTATTCACTGTTTCTAATAGCAGCAGTCCTGATCATGATAAAATGTTCTTCACTTATTATTTGCCCAGAGACATCTTGAAATTTTTACAGAGATAAATGTTCTTGGACCACCAGAGGGGTTGTATGAATAAAACTGTCCTGTTACAGTTTGTAATGAAACAATAGATACACTTATTGAAGTAATGGTCTGTGCTCAGGTTGCATATTTCTGATGGATCCATTTAGGTGATGATATATGCAAATGAAACACTAACTGATTCATACTTTCTCATTTGCTTGAATATAGAAATTGCTATGACAATTATTTTTTACAGATTTTTTACAAATACAAAAAACTGACATTGCAGTACTAGTGCAAATAGGGTAGCCTAGTGGTTAGAGCGTTGGACTAGTAACCGGAAGGTTGCAAGTTCAAACCCCCGAGCTGACAAGGTACAAATCTGTCGTTCTGCCCCTGAACAGGCAGTTAACCCACTGTTCCTAGGCCGTCATTGAAAATAAGAATTTGTTCTTAACTGACTTGCCTAGTTAAATAAAGGTAAAATAAAATAAAATAAATACATTCATGAAATGTATTTAAAAGGGAATAGAGTTAACTTTAAATAACTAGAAGAGTCTGATTGTCCTGAAAGATAGAAACAGAAAAGGAGAGTCACAAAAAGAGTGAAGGAAAAACTGGAGAGATGGTTTTAACTTGTCCTTAAAACAAAAGAAGACGTTATCCACCCTTCTCACATTCCCGTCTCAGATGGCCTATCCCTCTGTCATCGATTGAAAATGAAAGAAATAAAAGACAAGTAGATACGTCAGATCAGATCAATGTTCGGTCATTAATGCAGGTTTGGTTAAGCAATCCAGATCATGCAGCTTGGAAGTACAGTCTCGCTTTTCAAACTTGGAGCTGAGGGGTGACAGAAATTATTGATCCCAGCTCTTCTAAAAAAAGAGAAATCCTCCGTCTCCCTCGACTCTGTGTGACTTAACCGTTTCATTTGTTTGGCCTCTTTTCTCTTTCCTGTTTTAAAGCACCTCTACACACACACACACACACACACACACACAAACATTCTCCCCTCTCTCTCTCTCTCTCTCTCTCTCTCTCTCAATATCGCTCTCTCCCTCTCTTACCCCACAGCTATTATGTTGTTTAGTCTCTCTCTCCCTTCCATCAATCCTTTCCCTCCTTTGTCCCCTCACACTCTTCCCTCCTCGAAGGGCACCCAATCCCTCTGTCTCTCGTCGTTTATCCTTTGTGCCCACTTAATCGTAGGCCTCCATTTGACTCTGTAGTTCTCCTGGCTTTGAGTCTTTGAGCCTCTGTGTCCTCCTACCTCCTCTCCTCATCTTCTCCTCTGTTCTCCCTTCTCCTCTCCCTCTCAGTCCCCTGGCACTTCCTTTTATCCTGTCCTTGCTGTGACTGTTGGTGTGATTGCACCACACACTACAGGGTGCCATCTCCATCAAATGACTTACCCTAAATACATGCTGATTTAAAGAGGAGGTTGAGGATCCTATAGACAAGTCTAGTTTTTATTTGCTGATGAAATTAATTGCTATTGATTGCTTAACTGACATGAGCAGATTCTAATGTTTTCTTTCTGTCTCTGTCTCTCACACTTTCTCCCAGGCCCTGCAGTCACTGTTCCCTCGTTTGCCAGAGTCAGGGAGAGGAACCTCCTTGTTTGATCGAGTGGCCACAGCCCCGGGACCGGAGGGAGACAAACTGAGACTGGACACATTCCCCTTCCTCAGCTCAGGTTAGAGAGAGAAGAGGAGAGATAAGAGGCGAGAGGGAGAGGGGTGACAGCGGTAAAGATAAGGTAGAAGATGATTGAGAAAAGCGGGAAAGTAAAGAACAGAGGAGAGAGGGAAGGTAAAGAACAGAGGAGAGAGGGAAGGTAAAGAACAGAGGAGAGAGGGAAGGTAAAGAACAGAGGAGAGAGGGAAGGTAAAGAACAGAGGAGAGAGGGAATGTAAAGAACAGAGGAGAGAGGGAATGTAAAGAACAGAGGAGAGAGGGAATGTAAAGAACAGAGGAGAGAGGGAAGGTAAAGAACAGAGGAGAGAGGGAAGGTAAAGAACAGAGGAGAGATGTAATGTAAAGAACAGAGGAGAGAGGGAAGGTAAAGAACAGATGAGAGAGGGAAGGTAAAGAACAGATGAGAGAGGGAAGGTAAAGAACAGATGAGAGAGGGAAGGTAAAGAACAGAGGAGAGAGGGAAGGTAAAGAACAGATGAGAGAGGGAAGGTAAAGAACAGATGAGAGAGGGAAGGTAAAAAAACAGATGAGAGAGGGAAGGTAAAGAACAGAGGAGAGAGGGAAGGTAAAGAACAGAGGAGAGAGGGAAGGTAAAGAACAGATGAGAGAGGGAAGGTAAAGAACAGAGGAGAGAGGGAAGGTAAAGAACAGAGGAGAGAGGGAAGGTAAAGAACAGATGAGGGAAGGTAAAGAACAGAGGAGAGGGAAAAAGAGGCGAGGAGGAGAGGGAAGGTAAAGAACAGAGGAGAGAGGGAAGGAAGGTAGAAAGTGGAGATTGAGAATGATAGAGGAAATGAGGAGAGCATAAGGAGAGAGAGAAAACAAGATCAAATCCATGTTCACTGCAGTAGCAGATCTGTCCCTTTACTGCCTCCAATTCATACTCTCCTCCAGGTGACAGGAAGGGTTAGACGGGAGTGATCTACAGTATATACTATCATAATTATTACAGTGATATGAGGCAGATGCTCAATGAAGGTTTTTGGAATTAATGTCAGTGTAATCATGTTCCCTTTATATAATCCCTCAGTTTGTATGTGTGTGTTTTATTTGTGTGCATTTGTGTGTGGGTGAGCGTGCGGGCGTATGTGTGTGTGTTTGTGCGTGTGTGTGTACAGATGCCTTTGTCTGTCTGGATACTCCATGTGTGCTCTTCAGCCCTGCTGCTGCATCAGAATGTGTTGCCTCACTGTACAGTGAATATGTGTGTGAGTTAGTGTGTGTTCACTGTGAATACACTCCCCTTCACATCACAACCTGGCCCCCCTGTTCCGTTTGTCCTCAGGTCCTATCCCCCCCTCCTTCACTCCTTACCCTCCTCTCCCTCCCATGTGTCCCTCCTGTCCTAATCCCTTCCTAGGCAGGAAGGCCCTAATTGAGGGTGCAGGCTTCAGTTTGTGGCCTGTGGGCGCCCATTACTGTGTTTTCATAAGCAAGTGAGGCCTGCCTGACTGATTCAATATTCATGTGTCTGCCAGCTACTTCTGGCCCAGCACACAGAGACTCAAGCACTGTCAAATTAGCCCTGCATAGCAAATAACAGAGAGCGAGGGGGGGGGCAAGAGAGAGGGAGAGAGAGAGAGAAGGAGGGGGAGAGAGAGATGGAGAGGGGGAGAGGGGGAGAGGGGGAGAGAGAGAGGTAGAGAGGAAGAGAGAGAGAGATATGGGATAAATCTTCGAGTTTGCTGTTTGTTGTTGGAAGGAAGAACAGTCAGGGTCATAGAGTTCTTTTGTTCGCGCTAAAAAACAAATTGAATTCCAGTATCACCTCAGATGTACCTCCTTTGTTTCAGTTGTTATTAAATGATGCATATAGGGAAGCTGATGTAATACACATACACATTTAATCAGCTGTTATGTTAATCAGGTTTCTGCTTTTGTCTAATAGAAGAAGAAAAAAAGTCCCACATTGGTTTTAAGTGATACAATATAAGTCTGAAGTTTACATGCACTTAGGTTGGAGTCATTAAAACGTGTTTTTCATCCATTCCACAAATATCTTGTTAACAAACTATAGTTTTGGTAAGTTGGTTAGGATATCTACTTTGTGCATGACACAAGTAACTTTTCCAAAAATTGTTTACAGACATATTATTTCACTTATAATTCACTGTATCACAATTCCTGTGGGTCAGAAGTTTACATACATTAAGTTGACTGTCTCTTTGCTTGACATCATGGGAAAATCCAAATAAATCAGCCAAGACCTCAGAAAAAAAATTGTAGACATCCACAAGTCTGGTTCATCCTTAGGGAGCAATTTCCAAATGCCTGAAGGTACCACGTTCATCTGTACAAAGAATAGTACGCAAGTATAAACACCATGGGACCACGCAGCAGTCATACCGCTCAGTAAGGAGACGCGTTCTGTCTCCTAGAGATGAACGTACTTTGGTGCGAAAAGTGGAAATCAATCCCAGAATAACAGCAAAGGACCATGTGAAGATGCTGGAGGAAACAGGTAACAAAGGTATCTATATCCACAGTAAAACGAGTCCTATATCGGCAGCTCAGTAAAGAAGAAGCCACTGCTCCAAAACCGCCATAAAAAATCCAGACAATGGTTTGCATCTGCACATGGGGACAAAGATGGTACTTTTTGGAGAAATGTCCTCTGGTCTAATGAAACAAAAATTTGGCCATAATGACCATCGTTATGTTTGGAGGAAAAAGGGGGAGGCTTGCAATCCGAAGAACACCATCCCAACCGTGAAACACGGGGATGGCAGTATCATGTTGTGGGGGTGTTTTGCTGCAGGAGGGACTGGTGCACTTCACAAAATAGATGACATTATGAGGGAGGAAAATTATGTGGATATATTGAAGCATAATCTCTAGGCATCAGTCAGGAAGATAAGCTTGGTCGCAAATGGGTCTTCCAAATGGACAATGACCCCAAGCATACTTCCAAAGTTGTGGCAAAATGGCTTAAGGACAACAAAGTCAAGGTATTGGAGTGGCCATCACAAAGCCCTGACCTCAATTCTATAGAAAATGTGTGGGCAGAAATGAAAAAGCGTGTGTGAGCAAGGAGGCCTAGAAATCTGACTCAGTTACATCAGCTCTGTCAGGAGGAATGGGCCAAAATTCACCCAACTTATTGTGGGAAGCTTGTGGAAGGCTACCTGAAACGATTGACCCAAGTTAAACTATTTTAAAGGCAATGCTACCAAATACTAATTGAGTGTATGTAAACTTCTGACCCACTGGGAATGTGATGAAAGAAATAAAAGCTGAAATATATTATTCTCTCTGCTAATATTCTGACCTTAAATTCACATTCTTAAAATAAAGTGGGGATCCTAACTGACCTAAGACAGGGATTTTTTACTAGGATTAAATGTAAGGAATTGTGAAAAACAAAGTTTAAATGTATTTGGCTAAGGTGTATGCAAATTTCCGACTTCAACTGTATATTCAAGTATGATGGAGCCAGGGTGTGCGAGTTGCGTTTTTCTATTATTTAGTTGACTTCACGAAGCACCTGGACTTTACACACGGCCAAAACAGACACATTTTCTAAATAACTGGATTTCTCTTACCACAGTCCATTTTCCTTTTTTCATGGACAGTATTATTTTATTACAGTGGCATAACTATTCTGTTATTAACAGGATATTTGAATTTGCCAGAGAGTATATCTCTCATCATGTTAATATTTGTTGTGAACCAGTTGAATGTGTGAATAGGTCTGGCAGGCATATAGTCTAAGATCAGGGTTCTATTCAAATCAACAGCTCTCTCATTTTGCCCCAGCGCATAGCTGTGGATTTGCATTGCTAATTATTGCAGAGCATAATTAGTGAACATGCTTGGATGTGGTATGTTAGGAGATCTTTACCCCTTCAGAGAGCTAACCTCTGTCTCTGTTCTCTTCCAGCCGCTCCCTGTTACTCCAAGCCCCCGTCCCTGTTGGGTCCTTACCCCCGCAACCCTCCCTTCGATTACCCCTGGGGCTTCAATCCCTACCTCTCAGGGGCCTTCTCCCTCAACAACTGCCCCAAACTGCCCCCAGGCTCCCTCTACCCCTCCCACTTCTACCCCAACCCGCTGCAGACCAGCCTGGGCCAGCTGCCTCACCCCTTCTCCTCCCTACTCCCCCCGGGGGAGGTGGCAGGAGGGGGGGAGAGAGGAGCAGCGGGCCAGACCGGGGTTACTAACGGCACGGCAGGTGGGCAGCCCAGACTCTGCCTGCCTCCTTACCCTGGTGCTCTGTCGCTGGGCCGGACGGACATTGGCAACGGGGGCTCTGTGGGTGAGAGGGAGAGAAGGGAGACCAATACCCCAGGCATGGGGCTTGGGTTGGGGCTAGGGTTAGGGTTAGGGCTGGGTCTAGGAGGGATGGGTATTGGTGGTGGTGCTGGGGGGCGACAGAGTCCATCGGAGCGGCGAGGCGGGGTGAAGCAGGACCCAGAGTCAGACTCGGACCTGGAGATCACAGATCTGAGTGACTGCAGCTCAGACAACGAGCCTGACTTCAGCATCACCAAGGAGACCAGGCTGAGCGTTCGATCACAGATCCTGGTGGAGGGGAAGAAAGGGGGAGCACTGCCACCTCTCTCCTCCCTCCCTCCCCCCGTGTCCCCCCATCCCCTCAAGAGCCTGGTGCCCCTCCCCCCTCCCCCTCTGTCCCTCCCTCTATCCCTCTCTCCCTCCATGGCTCTGGTTGAACGGCACAGGGAGACAGAGACTCTAAAATTGATCCAGAGCTAATAGATTCTAATAGATAACTCTCTCTCTCATTCCCTCCTCTCTCTCCTTCTCTCTTTCGCTCCCTTCATCTGTTATGTTGTCCTTTATTTGAGCCATCTTGCCCAGTCTCTCTGTTTTTTCTTCCTCTCTCTCTCTCCACCCTTCTCTCTCTTTACATGTTGACTTGTATAGCTGAGATAGTGAGCTTGCTGATTTTGACATTACTCAGAGTGTTCCATGTTTCAGATATGTGTACTACTTATTCATCATGTGCTCCCACACATTTTATTGTCTCAAGGTTTCAGTGATGTTTTGAGCTTTAACAGCATTGCACATTGTTCTGTGCTATTCATATGTTACCGTGTTACTGCAATGGGTCCGTCAAACTGCATAAATATAACTCAATGTATAATGAATAACATTCAAATATAATACTATAATAATAATAAACAACACTACAATACACACACATAAGATTAATTGCAATAATGGCCACATGAAATTATATCTGCCAGAGATATTACTTTTGTTTTTTGGGGATTCCTTTTCTTGGGTACCGGTATGTATTTTTCTGTTCAGAACATAGTCAAACATTGCCAGCTGGTGGTCTTTATAGGAGGCTGCTACAGTTCGTTGTTTGTTGGGAAAAAGGATCATCCCCCAAATCCAAACAATTAGTCATTTTGCTCTGCTAATGTAATGCTCGGGTACTGTAATGCACATTTCTAACTCCATACTTGTTTGTGTGTTATTGTTTAATGCCAATTTCAATTGCTTAACTTTCTTCAGTGAGAGGGAGAGGAAGAGAGAGCTGGCCAAATCTAGAATTTGTATCAATATTTCATTGTATATATTTTATTATGGTGTACATTACATTTAATTATTATCAACATTATAAAAGTTAGCTGTGTTGGTGTGATTGAATTACGTATTTAAATCATGTTGGGAAATTGACAAGTATAGGTGTATTAAAGTTTTAAATAATTAACAGCAGTCAGAGTATCTGCGCTGGAAAGGTGTTTTTTCTATGAGGAGGACTCATATATGGGGAATTGTCTCATATTTTCTCAACCCCAGCTAATTGTGCCCTTTGGGTTTAAATATTCTGGTAGTGTTATTTTTATAGTTAGCATTCACCCAGTGTAACTGTTCTGTCATTTCTCAAATGGGAGTAAAATTGGTTTCAGCACATTCTTTCAACTACCAAAAAAAAAAAAGTAGATTATTTTTGAGACTAAGCTTTTTATCCATGGCTACATTTAGGCAATGGGTCCCCTTGTAGAAACTAAAACAAGAGGTACAAAGTATCTCAATACCAACTAGGGACACAAACCAACTTCTCCATTCCATGTTGCTCACTTTGAAGCACAGAGTGCATCCTAACTACCCCACATTGTACAGATTCATATGGTATGGCGGTGTAACATTAGGTGTGAAAGCCCTATTGTAAAGGTCATGTAATTCTATATTTGTTGGATTCTACCAGAAATCTCTGTTTCATGATCTCTGTGTGGCATTTACCAACACCACTGTAAATACTCTTTCCTTTGTGAATGTATGTGTAAACACATCCAAAATGATCATGCCGTGAAATAATGTCACATTTCTTTGTTTTATTGTAAAGAGGAAAAATGGAAAGAGCAAAAATAAGAAAAAAATATTAACTTCTAAAGCAATAAACATTATTCTGGAGATTGGACTGTTCTTGGCACTGAACTCATTGTGTGAATGTGTGTGCTTTACACAGTAAGAGGCTCCTATAGGCCTGCTTGAGACCCCTGGTGTAGAGCATCCTTTCGCCACAGGGTGGCGAACCTGGACCTATATTACAATGTGTCTAGTCTACAAGAAACGTTTGCATTATATCATGGAAGGGTTTGATTTCATGAGCATGAGTAACAGTTGGCAATAGTTTCCCATAGTCTTATTTTTCTTGCACGTGTAATTGACTGAGTTCAATGAGTTGTATGCCATATGGCCTCCTCTCCCAAGGATATTATGTCATGAAAATCTGCCGCCTACCTAAACGTGTTGATTAAAAAGTCTGAAAATGGCATAGTTTTCCCTACATAGTGTGCACTACATTTGACCAGTGCACTATAACGTGAATAGGTTGCAATTTCGGATGCAACTGGAAGCAGAGCCACAGTAGTAAAGGCCGGATATGAAGAAGGGAAATGAAGATGACAAACCAAGATAAGTGCATGCCCTAAACTTTCACAAACAGCCAACACTACCTAAATCGGAATTACTTTGTGTGATAGCGAAACATATGAGATCATATTTCTAAGTGAAACAGAAGTTTACGAAACAAAAGCATTGCCTCTACTGGATATACCTAAATGTATTTATGGATGCACTCAGTGTTCCATACCAAACCGTTCAGTAATTGACATTGTGTTAAATTCCATAAATAATATTTTAACACAGATTACTTTATGTGTGGAAAGATTATCAGTGAACTAAAATGTTGCTACATAAACACATTGAAGATGCATTGAATAACTGTTGATACGGTTGACTCCCATGGGTGAACGAGGGGAACGAATACCGTGTAACACAATATTGTATGGAAGCCCAACAGGAAACAACGGGATGGGGAAAGTTACATGAAAACCAGATTTTGCTTAACTAGATCTTATTGAACACTGTATTATTACATCAAAGTTAAATATTTTGACATCGTCATGCATTACTTTGCCAGTGGTTTATTCAGATAAAAAATTAAGTCAAGGGGAAATTGTGCACTTGAATTTGTACTTCCGCGTACAATGTTTTTTTTCCAGCGACATACGACAACTTTCGAACAGCAAACCATATTAGACGTTTGTCAGTCTTTTTTTTGTTGTTGCTGTATTTTGAGGTGAGTACCACGTTAAAACATTTTGCAAATCTATTTAACACGTACATACGTTCGATGCTTAGTTACTTATTTAAAAAAAACTTGGGAATTAATTAAGTTATTCCGCCAGTAAAGGCTTGCCTCTCGCTAGCCAGCTCTCCAGACAGCCTTTAGTTAGCGTCTAGCTAAAGGAATGTTGTGTTTGGCTACAGTCTAGCAGAACACCTTGTTCTCTCGAGTACCAAAATCAGGTGTTTTAGAGTTAATTAAAAACTATTTTATTACCAAGCAAGACTTGCTGAAGCATACTGGTATTTCAAGGGTACGTGTCAGGTCGCTAGCTAATTTGTTCAATCAAGTTATATTTTTTTAGCAGGCTACAAAGTATCGCTATCCGTAATGTTATAAAAATGTTGCAAGGAGCGGAATTTGTAAAATGACTCGCGACATTGTAGCCTATTATTTAATGTAACTCTGTAACAATAGCAGTTATTGCCAGCAATGCGTCCAGGCCTACGTGCGATCATTTGCTTGCCTATGTATTTTTTTCCTGTTATTCCAATGTGACATTTAAAACCTAAAAAAGTATACTTTATCAAATAACATTAATAGCGCATGTTTGATTTAGTTGTTAAACCAGCCTAACGTCAGATTGTTATTTAGACATCATTATACTGATTAGATTGTTAATCATTATAAAAAGGTAGATAGCCTACTGATAGCAAGTTATGAGATTGTACCAGTAGGTTTATCTGTAGCATATTTCTCCTGCACTCCAGTTGATCACACTATTTTATATTTCTATATGAAAAGTACAGCAGCTACACAAACACACATCTGTCACTAGAATCCATCCCACTTTTGGCCCTTTTTGCCCCCCCCCCCCCCCCATCGCTCTGTTTAATCCTCTACAAATCAAATAAAAATGTATTGATTGCGTACACAGATATGCAGATGTTATCGCAGGTGCAGCGAAATGCTTGTGTTTCTAGCTCCAACAATGTGGTAATAGTACCTAGCAATAATCCACAATATAATCCAATAAGTACAAATAAAAAAATATCAGAATGAGCTACGTCAAAGTCTGGAATATATATAAACTGGTATAGACAGTATATGAGTAAAAAAGGCGGGTACAGCAGTAGTTGTATAGGATGAGCCATGACTAGAATACAGAATGTACGTATGAAGTGGGTAAAACAGTATGTAAACATGATTAAAGTGACCAGTGCTCAATGACTCTGTACATAGGGCAGCAGCCTCTAAGGTGCAGGGTAAAGTACCAGATGTTAGCCAGCTACTGTAGTAACAGTGACTTAGGTGACTTAGAAATTCTGGGATCAAAGATCAAGAGAGAAATATACATGATCAGACCTAGAGGGTTGGGCCTATATCCATAGTATGAGTTGTTCAACACTTATTTAGCACTCTAGTTTCGCAGCCTCAGTTGAACTCCAAAAATAATTTTGTCTATATGTTACTAAGAGACTGAATTGGGCCTATAACACATCAACATTGTGAATGCTGAATCAGTAAAAATGTTGCTTTAGGTGCTATGTATGACCTTTGCTCAGAATCTGAACAGCACTCTGTCTCAAGTCCAGCCATGGTCTGTTGTTATGGGCCTGTGGGTAGACCCATAGTTGTTTTGAAATAGTTCTGTAGCTGAACTGATCAGATGAGATGTGATGCTAAAACGGCGGTTGGGCTTGGAGCGTTGTGATGTGTCAGCGGCGACACTGAACTACAGAGGCTTCCTGTCTCTTAGAGGAACAACAACATTTTGCTGTCATCCCTTTCTTTCTTTCTCTACCTCTGCAAGTGCAGTCTTGCCTGAAGCTCAAAGGGTACCGTCTCTTCTTGTCTCTCTCTCTCACACACACACACACACACACACACACACACACACACACACACACACACACACACACACACACACACCAGGGCTGGGCTATGTATTGAACTTGATTATTTGAATTCATGTTTTGGCGCGCTATTCCAAATGCCTGTATCGTAAGAATCAAGGTATTGTTTATTTCTCGTTTATGTCCGCTTATTCTCTTCTTTTGGGTCTCATCCTTTGCTTCTTCTGCTGAGGCTGTGTATATTTACACACACCAAGCCCCTCCCCCTACAGGCCCAGCTCCTCCCCCTAACACCAAGCCACTCCCCCCTACTACTCATAACAACGAAAATGAGAGATCGCTTCCTCTCTGACAAGCGGTTTTAACTCGCTGTTTGCATTTGAGGTTTGGTCCAACAGAATGGGTCATATGGATACTGAAACACATTTAGACGTTATTTTACTGTAATATAGGAGTTAACCTTTCTAACTATATCATTTTTATGTCTCAACTCCGCAAATTGCATGCAGAGCAGACACTACTGAAACTGGAGTATCAATGAACGTTGGTTCTGGAAGATTAATGCTCAGTTTTTCGCTCGCGGTGGTGTTGCGGTACCACATACTGCTAGCAGCATTTTAGCCAAAGACTGTCATAGCATAAAACACCATTATATAAGGAATTTGTTTTCATTCCCATTGGCAACTCGTTCTCATTATGAGATAAGATATCCACTAGATTTGATTAACATCTGAACAAAGTGGACAGGCTAGCATGCCGTTCAAACAGTTGGAGACGGACAGAAGGGTGTGTTAATAACAATGAAACTTTTAGACCTTGTTAGCCAGCAAATAGCTCCACGTTGGCTAATGTTGAAATATATAGATTAGCTGGCTTCTCGCTAGCACGTGGGCTTGTGCTTGAGAGATTGTTCATGAGACCTGTGTTAATTTTCTATAATGCCTGCTACAAGAAGTGGGTACATTCACTAATAATGACATGTTGCTGGTTAAATTTGTAACAAAAAGGGCATTTTCATAGACAGACTTGAAAGCCAGATCAGTTATTATTGCAAAAAAAAGCAGGTTAACCTATTTTGATTAAATAATTAAATAATAAGTGGGTCTTATGGTTGTGGAAGGCTTTTATTTAACCTAGGTATAATTTCACTAGCCCTGAATTCATTAGATTATTGCTGGCTGTTTGAAATGCAGTGTTTTTGATAGTGATGCACCGATATTACATTTTTGGCCGATACCAATATTTTCCTTGCCAAAAAAACAATACCGATAACTGATATTTAAAATTGTATCTGCCTTTTAAGCATTCTTGTACAGTCAAATAGTTAACACACACACGGACGCAGCGGTCTAAGGCACTGCATCTTAGTGCAAGAGGAGTCACTACAGTCCATGGTTCGAATCCAGGCTGTATCACATCCGGCCATGATTGGAGTCCCATAGGGCGGGCTGACAATTGTCCCAGCATCGTCCACAGGTTTGGCCAGGATAGGCCGTCATTGTAAATAAGAATTTGTTCTTAATGTTCTTAACTGACTTGCCTAGTTAAATAAAGGTTACACACACCACACTGACCAAAAGTTACGTATGTCCCCGTTACCAGTAAAACATAATCAAAACCTATTTCTTTCACTTACTTGCTGTGCTGTTTCGTTGTTCAGTTGTTTCATTCTCAACCAGGATTTCCGTTTGGGTATTTGTCAAAAAAGATACATGGTAAATAACACTATTTGACGTGGCAAATAACATTTTTGATGTGACAAATAAGCTTGTTGACCAATCTGGACCTGAATATGACTGCATGTCACGTGGATGTTTTGGAGTCTGATAACTCTGAGGAGGATGTTGGGGAAAAAATAGCTTGGGTATTGAGTAGACTGATACCCCATTTCATTGATCCCCAATCTTTAGGTAAAGCTGGACAGTGCAATATGAATGTCAATACACACAATAGGCTGACTGGGGAGGTGATTTCACACAGTCACAGCCCTGCAATAAGAGCTACAACGCTAACTCTACACAGTTGTGTTCTGTGGGTGTCAGAGTAGACGGGATCCCTCTAATGGGATCGATATGACAACAGCCATTGAAAGTGCAGGGCGCCAAATTCAAAACAACATAAATCCCATAATTAAAATTCCTCAAACATAGAACTATTTTACACCATTTTAAAGATAAACTTGTTATATCCCATCAGTGTCCGATTTCAAATAGGCTTTACGGTGAAAGCACCACAAATGATTATGTTAGGTCAGAGCCAAGTCACAGAAAAACACAGCCATTTTAATTTCACCTTTATTTAACCAGGTAGGCTAGTTGAGAACAAGTTCTCATTTGCAACTGCGACCTGGCCAAGATAAAGCATAGCAGTGTGAACAGACAACACAGAGTTACACATGGAGTAAACAATTAACAAGTCAATAACACAGTAGAAAAAAAGGGGAGTCTATATACATTGTGTGCAAAAGGCATGAGGTAGGCGAATAATTACAATTTAGCAGATTAACACTGGAGTGATAAATGATCAGATGGTCATGTACAGGTAGAGATATTGGTGTGCAAAAGATCAGAAAAGTACATAAAAACAGTATGGGGATGAGTTAGGCAATAATGGGTGGGCTGTTTACCGATAGACTATGTACAGCTGCAGCGATCGGTTAGCTGCTCAGGTAGCATATGTTTGAAGTTGGTGAGGGAGATAAGTCTCCAACTTCAGCGATTTTTGCAATTCACAGGCAGCAGAGAACTGGAACGAAAGGCGGCCAAATGAGGTGTTGGCTTTAGGGATGATCAGTGAGATACACCTGCTGGAGCGCGTGCTACGGATGGGTGTTGCCATCGTGACCAGTGAACTGAGATAAGGCGGAGCTTTACCTAGCATGGACTTGAAAATGACCTGGAGCCAGTGGGTCTGGCGACGAATATGTAGCGAGGGCCAGCCGACTAGAGCATACAAGTCGCAGTGGTGGGTGGTATAAGGTGCTTTAGTGACAAAACGGATGGCACTGTGATAAACTGCATCCAGTTTGCTGAGTAGAGTGTTGGAAGCAATTTTGTAGATGACATCGCCGAAGTCGAGGATCGGTAGGATAGTCAGTTTTACTAGGGTAAGTTTGGCGGCGTGAGTGAAGGAGGCTTTGTTGCGGAATAGAAAGCCGACTCTTGATTTGATTTTCGATTGGAGATGTTTGATATGAGTCTGGAAGGAGAGTTTATAGTCTAGCCAGACACCTAGGTACTTATAGATGTCCACATATTCAAGGTCGGAACCATACAGGGTGGTGATGCTGGTCAGGCGTGCGGGTGCAGGCAGCGAACGGTTGAAAAGCATGCATTTGGTTTTACTAGCGTTTAAGAGCAGTTGGAGGCCACGGAAGGAGTGCTGTATGGCATTGAAGCTCGTTTGGAGGTTAGATAGCACAGTGTCCAAGGACGGGCCAGAAGTATATAGAATGGTGTCGTCTGCGTAGAGGTGGATCAGGGAATCGCCTGCAGCAAGAGCAACATCATTGATATATACAGAGAAAAGAGTCGGCCCGAGGATTGAACCCTGTGGCACCCCCATAGAGACTGCCAGAGGACCGGACAGCATGCCCTCCGATTTGACACACTGAACTCTGTCTGCAAAGTAATTGGTGAACCAGGCAAGGCAGTCATCCGAAAAACCGAGGCTGCTGAGTCTGCCGATAAGAATATGGTGATTGACAGAGTCGAAAGCCTTGGCAAGGTCGATGAAGACGGCTGCACAGTACTGTCTTTTATCGATGGCGGTTATGATATCGTTTAGTACCTTGAGCGTGGCTGAGGTGCACCCGTGACCGGCCCGGAAACCAGATTGCACAGCGGAGAAGGTACGGTGGGATTCGAGATGGTCAGTGACCTGTTTGTTGACTTGGCTTTCGAAGACCTTAGATAGGCAGGGCAGGATGGATATAGGTCTGTAACAGTTTGGGTCCAGGGTGTCTCCCCCTTTGAAGAGGGGGATGACTGCGGCAGCTTTCCAATCCTTGGGGATCTCAGACGATATGAAAGAGAGGTTGAACAGGCTGGTAATAGGGGTTGCGACAATGGCGGCGGATAGTTTCAGAAATAGAGGGTCCAGATTGTCAAGCCCAGCTGATTTGTACGGGTCCAGGTTTTGCAGCTCTTTCAGAACATCTGCTATCTGGATTTGGGTAAAGGAGAACCTGGAGAGGCTTGGGTGAGTAGCTGCAGGGGGGGCGGAGCTGTTGGCCGAGGTTGGAGTAGCCAGGCGGAAGGCATGGGCAGCCATTGAGAAATGCTTGTTGAAGTTTTCGATAATCATGGATTTATCGGTGGTGACCGTGTTACCTAGCCTCAGTGCAGTGGGCAGCTGGGAGGAGGTGCTCTTGTTCTCCATGGACTTCACAGTGTCAAAGAACTTTTTGGATTTGGAGCTACAGGATGCAAACTTCTGCCTGAAGAAGCTGGGCTTAGCTTTCCTGACTGACTGCGTGTATTGGTTCCTGACTTCCCTGAACAGTTGCATATCGCGGGGACTATTCGATGCTATTGCAGTCCGCCACAGGATATTTTTGTGCTGGTCGAGGGCAGTCAGGTCTGGAGTGAAAAAAGGGCTATATCTGTTCTTAGTTCTGCATTTTTTGAACGGAGCATGCTTATCTAAAATGGTGAGGAAGTTACTTTTTAAAGAATGACCAGGCATCCTCAACTGATGGGATGAGGTCAATGTCCTTCCAGGATACCTGGGCCAGGTCGATTAGAAAGGCCTGCTCACAAAAGTGTTTTAGGGAGCATTTGACAGTGATGAGGGGTGGTCGTTTGACTGCGGCTACGTAGCGGATACAGGCAATGAGGCAGTGATCGCTGAGATCCTGGTTGAAGACTGCAGAGGTGTATTTGGAGGGCCAGTTGGTCAGGATGATGTCTATGGGGGTGCCCTTGTTTACAGATTTAGGGTTGTACCTGGTGGATTCCTTGATGATTTGTGTGAGATTGAGGGCATCTAGCTTAGATTGTAGGACTGCCGGGGTGTTAAGCATATCCCAGTTTAGGTCACCTAACAGAACAAACTCTGAAGCTAGATGGGGGGCGATCAATTCACAAATGGTGTCCAGAGCTCAGCTGGGAGCTGAGGGGGGTCGGTAGCAGGCGGCAACAGTGAGAGACTTATTTCTGGAGAGAGTAATTTTCAAAATTAGTAGTTCGAACTGTTTGGGTATGGACCTGGAAAGTATGACATTACTTTGCAGGCTATCTCTGCAGTAAACTGCAACTCCTCCCCCTTTGGCAGTTCTATCTTGACGGAAAATGTTATAGTTGGGTATGGAAATCTCAGAATTTTTGGTGGCCTTCCTGAGCCAGGATTCAGACACGGCAAGGACATCAGGGTTAGCAGAGTGTGCTAAAGCAATGAGTAAAACAAACTTAGGGAGGAGGCTTCTGATGTTGACATGCATGAAACCAAGGCTTTTTCGATCACAGAAGTCAACAAATGAGGGTGCCTGGGGACATGCAGGGCCTGGGTTTACCTCCACATCACCCGCGGAACAGAGGAGGAGTAGAATGAGGGTGCTGCTAAAGGCTATCAAAACTGGTCGCCTAGAGCGTTGGGGACAGAGAATAAAAGGAGCAGATTTCTGGGCATGGTAGAATATATTCAGGGCATAATGCGCAGACAGGGGTATGGTGGGGTGCGGGTACAGCGGAGGTAAGCCCAGGCACTGGGTGATGATGAGAGAGGTTGTATCACAGGACATGCTGGTTGTAATGGGTGAGGTCACCGCATGTGTGGGAGGTGGGACAAAGGAGGTATCAGGGGTATGAAGAGTGGAACTAGGGGCTCCATTGTAAACTAAAACAATGATAACTAACCTGAACAACAGTATACAAGGCATATTGACATTTGAGAGAGACATACAGCGAGGCATACAGTAATCACAGGTGTTGAATTGGGAGAGCTAGCTAAAACAGTAGCTAAAACAGTAGGTGAGACAACAACAGCTAATCAGCTAGCACAACAACAGCAGGTAAAATGGCGTTGACTAGGCAGGGAGGGTCGGATTAACTACACACAGAGCCTGAGTGCGGCTGGGGCCGACAGATAAAACATAAACAAGCAGAATGGAGTACCGTGATTAATGGACAGTCTAGCATGCATCAGCTATGTAGCCAAGTGATCAGTGTCCAGGGGGCAGCGGTGGATGGGGCAGGGAAGCTGGACTGGCGAGTATTATCCAGGTAAAAAAAAACGAAGAAAAAAAAAACTGGCTGGCTGGCTGTGTAAAAGGTAAAAGCCGCTAGCAGTGGCTAACAATGACTAAATAGCTTGTAGCTAGTTAGCTGGTTAGCTTCTGAAGGTTCTTGAGTGTGTTCTAAAAATTTAAAATAATAGCGATTCCGTATCACATTGGGTGAGGCAGGTTACCGGAAGGTATACACAAATTAAAAATCGAAAAGAGATTGAAAGTAAATATGAGTCCAGTGAGTGTTTGTTTGTTTTGTGTTTGGGATGCGGCGATTCAGACGGTTAGCAGGCCTGTGCTAACAAGCTAACAGTTAGCGGACCGGGGCTAAACAAGTTAGCAGTTAGCGGACCGGGGCTAAACAAGCTAGCAGTTAGCAGGCCGAGTTAGCAAGCAAGGAGATAGCAAGGGCTAGAAAGTTAGCCTTCGGGGGGGCGTCGCGATGGGGTGAGTCTGTTTATGCCTCTTCTTGCGGTGACATCGATAGACCGGTCGTGGGTCCGGATATTGTAGCCCAGGAGTATGCTTCGGTGGTAGCACAGGAGCTCTGGCCGGGCTAGCTTCAAGCTAAGTGGGTGGAAACGCTAGCCAGGAGTAATCATCCGGGGTTGCGGTTAGCTAGTTAGCTAGTTGTGAAGATCCAGCTGAAGATGTTCCGTTTGCGGTGGGAATCCGGTGGGAATCCGGGGATAAAAAAAAAAAAAATAGGTCTGTTATGCTCTGGTTAGAGTCACGTTGTTCGAACTGGCGAGAGCTTTCCGAGCTAAAGGTTAGCTGATGACCGGTTAGCTGAAGACCGCTAGCAATGGTTTGCTGACTGATAGCTGGTAGTTAGCTGGCTAGCTTCAGTTGATGGGATCCGGATCCGAAGTAAATATAAATACTTAAGAAAAAATAGCCTCATTGGGTGAGGCAGGTTGCAGGAGACTATTTAGAAATCGAGGTTTAGCAAAATGTTTTCAAAGATATGTGAAGAAAAATATGTTAAACTATATATACAAGGGACACGACAAGACGTCCGACTGCTACGCCATCTTGGATGTACATGATTTTTCCAGCCAAAGAGAGGAGTCACAAAAAGCACAAATAGAGATAAAATGAATCACTAACCTATGATGATCTTCATCAGATGACACTCATAGGACTTCATGTTACACAATGCATGGATGTTTTGTTCGATAAAGTTCATATTTTTATAAAAAAATCTCAGTATACATTGGTGCGTTATGTTCAGTAGTTCCAAAAACATCCAGTGATTTTGCAGAGAGCCACATCAATTTACAGAAATTGTCATCATAAATGTTGATGAAAATACAAGTGTTATGCATGGAACTTTAGATACACTTCTCCTTAATGCAACCGCTGTGTCAGATTTCAAAAAATCTTTACGGAAAAAGCAACCCATGCAATAATCTGAGTACGGCGCTCAGAGACCAAACAAGCCAAAAAGATATCATCATATTGTGCAGTCAACAGAAGTCAGAAATAACATTATAAATATTCACTTACCTTTGATGATCTTCATCAGAATGCACTCACAGGAATCCCAGTTCCACAATAAAGGTTTGTTTTGTTCGATAATGTCCATCATTTATGTCCAAATAGCTACCTTTGTTAGTGCGTTTTGTAAACAAATCCAACCTCACGAAGCGCGTTCACTAGGAGCAGACAAACTGTCAAAAAGTTCCGTTACAGTCTGTAGCAACATGTCAAACGATGTATAGAATCATCACTGACTCAAAGAGCTCTTATGAGCCCCTCCTTTACAGTAGAAGCCACAAACAAGTTTCTAAGGACTGTTGACATCTAGTGGAAGCCTTAGCAAGTGCAACATGACCAACATCCAACTGTGTTTTCAATAGGGAATGAGTTGAAAAACGACCAACCTCAGATTTCCCACTTTTCCCACTTTTTGCCTGCCATATGAGTTCTGTTATACTCACAGACATCATTCAAACAGTTTTAGAAACCTCAGAGTGTTTTCTATCCAAATATACTAATAATATGCATATATTAGCAACTGGGACTGAGTAGCAGGCAGTTTACTCTGGGCACCTTATTCATCCAAGCTACTCAATACTGCCCGCAGCCATAAGAAGTTAATAGAGGAATCGACCAGACAACAAGCAGATGGTAGAATATAGCCTACTACCCACAATGCAACAGCCATGGGGCTGTGCCTCTGGACAAAGGGTAAACTACTAGTCGATTCCCTGTAGGCCTACTTGTGTGGCTTACAAAATAAACATGTCAGCTATTCAGGTTTGCTATAAAGGCATGTTGAGATGCGTAATCTGTGCAGATTCTTATGTTAATCAAGTGAAGTGAAGAGTGCCACTCATGTGCGTGTGTGTGTGTGCGTGCTATGCTGTCCTGCGTCTCCCTGGCATGAAGGAAGGATCTGAAAGCAGCAGTGTGTGTGTCTCCCTGGCATGAAGGAAGGATCTGAAAGCAGCAGTGTGTGTGTCTCCCTGGCATGATGGAAGGATCTGAAAGCAGCAGTGTGTGTGTCTCCCTGGCATGATGGAAGGATCTGAAAGCAGCAGTGTGTGTGTCTCCCTGGCATGAAGGAAGGATCTGAAAGCAGCAGTGTGTGTGTCTCCCTGGCATGAAGGAAGGATCTGAAAGCAGCAGCATTAATCCTGGCCTTGAGCAAGATGAAGCTGAGCACCTTCTAACCAAGAACCATGTGTGTTCATCAGTGTGTGCGTACTGTATGCCCGTTTGCAATTAGCCTAGTGTGCATTCCAGACGACAGTTAAATGAGACGTGTATTTGTAATAAGTGGAGATTGTAACGGCAGGGTGGGTGATGGTTCTCAGGTAGCCTAGCTCAGGGGTATTCTCAGGTAGCCTAGCTCAGGGGTATTCTCAGGTGAACACAGGTAGCTCTGGTTTACTGTCAGCTTGTACAGTAGAAGTGCTTATCTCTCTCTCCTGTCTGTCAGTGTGCTCTGTCAGCCCTGTAGCACAGCCATTTAGCACAGCCAGAACAGTCCAGGACCAACCCACTGTCCTCTGATATACTAGGTAGAGGCAGGGGAATGGAACTGAACATGTGTGCAAGGTGGTGACATCCCCAAGCCCTGATTGAGTCTTTGTAGTATGGAGAAGATGTGTGTGCACATACAGTATGTACAATTAGATTGTGTTTGTGGTATACAGTTGTCTGTGTGTATTATGTTTTTGTGTTAGGCCTTGTGTTTTTGTGTGTCTCTTGTGTTGGCTGACAGGCAGGCAGACAGACAGACCGGTGTGACATGGAAACAGCTCTACCCCCTCAATCAGAATGTGAGTCAGACTGGTAGAGAACAGGAGGGAGAGAAGGAGCTCTTTCATTCCCAGGGTCAGGCTGGAAAAAAATAGACTGAGCTTCATGGACTGTGTTTACTCTTGGGGATGGATGGATGGAGAGAGAGGGATAGGGGTGGGTGGGATAAGTGGAGGTTTAGACACACACACCACCATCACGAGAGCAAGCAGCCTGAATTGACCATCCATGTTGACAGTGCAACAGGGCTGATGAGGTTTCTAATGTAAACAACGAGAGGGGGCCCTAGGACATTACACTATCCTAACATTTACAACTCTGAATGAGTTGTATACACATTATTTTCTAAAAGTCTGGTTAGAAAAGGGGGCGACAGAGCTATATGACTAAATCTGAAGAGATTCATTATTAGGCCATTTTCACAGAGAAATTGAACAGAAATGTCCAATAATGATGCTAGCTGCAGTATGTGGTTCATGGTGCCTCAGTAATAGAGCGATGTTAAGATGGAGGGTGTGAATGCAGTAGGACTGCGTTGCATGGTTGGTGAGTTATGTGGGCCGTACCGTCATGGAGGGGAGGCGGTATTGCTACCTCCATGTTCAGAACCAGCCCAGATTGGGATTCTGGGAAAGCTCTTCCAACACTCTGGCCGGACATAGCTGCTTTATGTGCTGCAGTCCTCAAGTCATCATCAGCCACCGCTGGACATAGGGGTGGTAAAACGTGGCCTGCCAACACAATCACACACACACATACATCCCTTCTGAATGAATGAGAATGTTTCTCCACGACCCAAATGGTAATCAAAGGCCTCTGTGTTTGGCCTGCGCAATTACCCTACTATCCAGACACACACACACCAACACACACACATTTGGAAGCAGTTAAATAGGCAGGAGGCTCACTGCAAACCCATTCCATGACAGTCGATTGGCCCTCGTCTATCCAATGTTTCCATAAAGCATGAAAAAGTGACTTCTTACATGGCGAGAGAAAAAGAGGGGGTATGGAAAGTAATGCCAAGGAGTTGTTGGGTATGGAAGTATATTTAGCTTCTAACTGATTGGCAATCGGGACAGAATGAGATGCAGGGGATTTAACACACCACTGGTGTTCTAGGGGTTAGGACTTTTTTGAGTTGCTAGTCTTACAAAAGCCCGTGCGTAATGGCTGTTAAATGACATAATTGGCTCTACTGTTCTGGTCATGAGGTAGTGGGGCGGCAGGGTAGCGGTTAGGTAGTGGTTAGAGCATTGGACTAGTAACCGGAAGGTTGCAAGTTCAAACCCCTGAGCTGACAAGGTACAAATCTGTCATTCTGCCCTTGAACAGGCAGTTAACCCACAACCCAGGTCGTCATTGAAAATAAGAATTTGTTCTTAACTGACTTGCCTAGTTAAATAAAGGTTAAAAAAAATGAGTGGCTTGGCTGTATTGGAGTGGCCATACCAACCAAGATTATTGAGTTGAAGGTGGAGAGAGTACGGGGAGGGAAGGAAGAGAGCCAGAGACACGGACAAAGACACGGCATATTCACACCACCTTCAGCGCAGCTGTTTCTATCACACATCCTCCTGACACTTCTGTCTCTCTCCCCCCTCTCCTTTTTGCCCATTCATTCTCATCTCCTTTGTCTCTCGAGGTTCTTTCTTCTGTCTTATATCTATCTCTTTTTGAACATCCATCCATTTAGGTCCAGAGTCTGTTATGTTGATTTGTGATTGACAATCTCTGTTTACTCAAAACTATTTTCTGCTATGTAAACAAATGTACTGATTAACCCTACAAATACTTACAAGGCCAGGCAGTAAACTGTTCTAGTAGCTAGTTATCTTAGATGATTTAATCTGTTGACATTGAGTAATATACACTACCGTTCAAAAGTTTGGGGTCACTTAGAAATGTCTGTGTTTTTGAAAGAAAATGACTCTTTTTGTCCATTAAAATAACATCAAATTGATCAGAAATACAGTGTAGACATTGTTAATGTTGTAAATGACTATTGTAGCTGGAAACTGCTTTATATAATTTTTTATTATGGGCCTCGTACAGAGGCCTGTGTTCCAATGGCACGTTGTGTTAGGAAATCCAAGTTTATCATTTTAAAAGGCTAATTGATCATTCGAAAACCCTTTAGCAATTATGTTAGCACATCTGAAAACTGTTGTATTGCTTTTTTAATCAGAACTGGGTTCGATTACAGGCTCAAAATGGCCAGAAACAAAGAACGTTCTTCTGAAACTCGTCAGTCTATTCTTGTTCTGAGAATGGAAGGCTATTCCATGCGAGAAATTGCCAAGAAACTGAAGATCTTGTACAACGCTGTGTACTACTCCCTTCACAGAACAGCGCAAACTGGCTCTAACCAGAATAGAAAGAGGAGTGGGAGGCCCTGGTGCACAACTGAGCAAGAGGACAAGTACATTAGTGTCTAGTTTGAGAAACCGACGCCTCAAGTCCTCAACTGGCAGCTTCATTAAGTAGTACCCACAAAACACCAGTCTCAATGTCAACAGTGAAGAGGCGACTCCAGGATGGTGGCCTTCTAGGCAGAGTTGCAAAGAAAAATACATATCTCAGACTGGCCAATAAAAATGGGAAAAAGAACACAGACACTGGACAGAGGAACTCTTCCTAGAAGACCAGCGTCCCGGAGTCGCCTTTTCACCGTTGACGTTGCATTGTTGGGAAGGACCCGTAAGCATTTCACTGTTAGTCTACACCTGTTGTTTGCGAAGCATGTGACAAATAACTTTTGATTTGATACGCCCCCCCCCCCCCCCCCCGCACACATGATGGCAGTGAGCAGTACTAGGGCCTCACTGTGCTTCTCACACCTTCTCTCAGTTTTACCCACGTGACCTCGACTCCTCTCTCTGTTTCTCAATCATCTTTCTTCGGTTAGTTTCGTTCATGTAATATTTGCCAACTTCCTCTTCTGAGTGACAGAGGTGATGAGCACAGGTCAAATCAAGAAAAGGGTGTCACTTCTTAATCGGACCCCTGACCTTGTTCTCCTCTGCCATGATCCATCCTTCTTTCTAGCTTTCTTTTTTTTGTGCCCCATTCCTCCTCTCTCCCCCCCTCTTCTTCATCTCTCGTCTTTGATCTCTCGACGTGACTCTTGCAGACAGGTCGAACAGGAAATGGCTATGTTTCCTGAGGAAATTACACCCACTTCCTGTCTGTGTGCCTCCCGCTCCTTTTCTACTCAGGCGCCTCTGGGGACACCCTCTTGGAGCCAGGCCAGGGCTGTAGGACCCCAGAGAAGCTCGGACTCATTCAGTGTAATGAAGCCCAGCCTGATGAAGGCCAGATAAAAAGAGCACAAACACAGCTAGCTGCCTTTAGGGCTCTGCTCTATTTCAGGGCCATGCTGCCATAGTGGCACAGGGGACCAGACACAGGCTATTGTGCGGGACCGGGTGTTTGGGGTGAAGAGTGACCTAAGCTGACACGAATGAATGTTTGGTACTAGAAATGCACCTACTTTATGTTTTCATATGGGATGAAAGACTGGCTTCTATGATTGATAGATACTGTAGAACCCTCGCTCTCTTTGTTGCTTTTATTTTTACAGTATTATGACTCACCAGTCACACAAGGGCAGTGGTGTCAAGTACTTAAGTAAAAATACTTTGAAGTACTACTTAAGTAGTTTTTTGGGGGTATTTACATTACTATTTATATTTTTGCAACTTTTACATTTACTTCACCACATTCCGGAAGAAAATAATGTACTTTTCCCATAAATTTTCCCTGACACCCAAATGTACTCGCTCGTTGTTGTCCTTGATTATCTTTTTGGCCTTCCTGTAGGTGTCCTGGAGGGCAGGTAGTTTGCCCCCGGTGATGCGTTGTGCAGACCTCACTACCCTCAGGAGAGCCTTACGGTTGTGGACGGAGCAGTTGCCGTACCAGGCGGTGATGCAGCTTGACAGGATGCTCTTAATTGTGCATCTGTAAAAGTTTGAGGGTTTTAGGTGACAAGCCACATTTGTTCAGCCTCCTGAGGTTGAAGAGGCGCTGCTTTCTTCACCACGCTGTGTGTGTGGGTGGACCACTTCAGTTTGTCACTAATGTGTACGCTGAGGAACTTGTAACTTTCTACCTTCTACACTACTTTCCCATGGATTGGGGGGGGGGGGGGGGGGGGGGTGCACAGGGGGACTGGACACATGCTTTGTTTGTAAATTATGTCTGAGTGTTGGAGCATGCCCCTGGCTATCTGTCAATAAAACATTTCTTTTTTTAATGAATGAATGGAAGGAATTTGAAATTATTTTTTACTTTTGATACTTAAGTATATTTAAAACCAAATACTTTTAGACTTTTACTCAAGTAGTATTTTACTGGGTGACTTTGACTTGTCATTTTCTATTATCTTTACTTTTACTCATGTTTGACAATTGAGTACTTTTCCCACCACTGCACAAGGGTCTGTCTAAGGCTTCATCCCTCTGAAGGTTTGTGCCAGTCGGCTTTGTTGGCATTATCATAACTCCAGCCGTCTGTGATGCTCTACTCTTATTGGGTATTGGCAGGCACCATACAACTAGAATGTCTATGATCCTTCCTATTATGATTGGCTCACACAAACTGCTCTGACTGACAGTCCCTGTAATGGGACTGTCATCGAAGAAGCTTGATTGACCGGTATCAGCCCCTCCCACTGTGGTATGGACAGTGAAGAAGCTCACAGTGGGGTGAGGTCATCGTTTGTCCACTCAGTGTCCTGCGTTCTTATTGGTTGTGTAAATGGTGACACGGTAGGTGTTTGTTTGCTCAAATGGTTACACAATGGGGATTGTGGTCTTGGTGCTAGAGCTGGTGTAACAGTGACTCAGTGGTTATTAATACAACTCTCACAGTGACCTGCCTGGTGGAACTAAGAAATGCTGTAAAACAAAACATGTTGAATAACCATATAATATGAATGAGTTTCAAGTGAAAAAATGGAGATATGAGTTGTAACAGGTGCTTTATAATACACACGTACAGAGGCACATGTGCCTGATAGCTATCAATAGACTGATTCCAGCTGACACCTATTGAGTTATAATAACATGCTGAGTTATTGTTGGAATGTGACGAGAGGGAAGAATGGAGGGAGAGGAGGAGGTGGAGGGGAGTGTGGGAGGAGTAGCACAGCTGCCTCCTCAGAAGCTCCAGGGCTCTCCTACTCTTCTGGGCCACATCCCAAAAATGGCCTGAATCAACTTCCTTGTCTCCTTTCCTCACCAAGTCACGTCCCAATAGTCTGTAATAGATTCTCACCCTTTCCTCACTGTCAGAACAGCCCCATCCAGCCCTTTTCACGTGTCTCGAAGGGAAGGGGATGAGATGAGAAGGGGAAGAGACTGGTGTAGTCTGGTGCCATGCTGTGGAATGTTCAGTATGTCAGGAGAGGAGAGTAGAAGGGACCCTCTCAGATTTAAGCTGTAATATCCCAACACTGTCTGTAACAGCAGACTCCCCATGTTTGCACTATAGTGGGGGAAACTACTTCATGTGACAGCATTTCATAGTTCCACCAGGCAGCAGTACATTCAGCCTCTGTGGTAGCTATGGTGGTATACCTGTACGGTTGGGTAAATGATGGGCTACTGCAGCGGTGTTACTTTACATGCCACCTCGTTCCCAGGCTAATTCCACATAGCATTGGGCTGAAGCGTGTGGTGAACAAGATTACTGTAAGTGCAGCCAGGGCATTGGTTGATTCAGGCTACTAACAGTGATGGTTATGTGTGGTGCTGAGGGGAAGGTGTGTGGGATTATTTCACCCTACTCTGCGTGTGTTTGTGCACATTTGTGCATTCCACTCAGTTCCCTTGTTTACTTACTTGACTGGCCACCCTTCATAGCCTGCTTCCTCTCTAGGTTTCTTCCTAGGTTCTGGCCTTTTCTAGGGAGTTTTTCCTATCCACCGTGCTTCTACACCTGCATTGCATGCTGGTTGGGGTTTTAGGCTGGGTTTCTGTACAGCACTTTGTGACATCAGCTGATGTAAAAAATGCATTTGATTGACTTACCTCTACACATGACTGAATGTCCACATGTTCTCTCCTCCTCCAACTCCATTTTTCCATCTCTCTCCTTCTTGACCTCTAAAGCCTCTGAACTCATACCAGCAACACCACTTCTCCTTACAAGACAATGTGCTATTTTAGTCTCTGTCACTTACCTAACCTCTCTCTCAAACCCAACACACATTTGCTGCTATCGCGCCTCACGTCATCTAGATACGCTGCACTCTTTGTACGCTGCACTCTTTGTACGCTGCACTCTTTGTACGCTGCACTCTTTGTACGCTGCACTCTTTGTACGCTGCACTCTTTGTACGCTGCACTCTTTTGTACAATTTGTTTTTACACTTTCACAGGCCCACACCCACCCTCTGACATCCTTATTCACACACAGGCCTTTATAAGATCTTCTCAGTAATGATTTGACTCGGGGCTGGACAATGGTGCTACTGTGACTGTCAGGGTGTTTGCCGGTGGCTTCTAGGAGCCTGACTTACTATGGCCTGGAGGATGAATGCATGGCGGGGGTCCACACCTGTGACTTAAGGGCAATTGCACAGTAATGGAATTATGCTAAGAGACTCATTTTTCACTTAAAAATGTATGCCAAACAAAAACAATTGATTTCAAATTGTAATAAACCATACATCTCTATGCACAATGACTACTTTGAACAATTGACACAGTAAAGCATGTTTTATGCCTCCTGGTGAAAACTGTGCAGATACAAAGTTTGGTAACAGAATTACAGTAAAATCTCCCTTAGTTGTGTTATTTTACCAAACTTTGTATCTGCACAGTTTTTACTGTAAATGTGTTTTTGCACAATTTTATGTGGAAACTGTTAAAAGCAGTCCTTGTGCATTGAGTTGTACGGTTGGTTAAGCTTTGAAAGCAATGTTTTTTGATAGCCCTAGCCCCTACCCCTTCTGTGTTTGGAGATCTGCAGTTGTGTTGGGTATGTGTAAGCAAAATGGTAATCTGGCTCTACTTTCGAAATGGGTTTAGGTTCTGAGCTTCTGCCAGATTGCTTAGACTACATCAATTCAAATCAGATTTTATTGGTCACATACACACATTTATCAGATGTTATTGCGGGTGTAGCGTATTCCATTCCTACAGTCTACAGCTGAAGGTGTAACCTAGGGTCTAAGGGTAGAGTTCAAGGGTTGGGGTTGTTCCTGGACAGGCCTAGCTGTCACTGACTGTCATGAGTTCTCCCTCAGGGCATTATTGGCTCAGGCTTAGTTAAACTTTGTTGAATGCTCAGCTGTAAACTGGATTTTGGTAAGGCATGTCCAACTGTTTCCCCTGGGTTAAAATATTTATCCCTCTCTCTAACTCCCTCCAAGCTACGATCCCAAATCTAAATGTTTCAGAGGAGCCTGGAGGAAGAGGAATTTGTGATTTGCAGAAAGCACCTTGATTCTACTTAATTAGTCAAACACTCCAGGATTTTAATGGCACTAGATATTTAGCCATTCTCCAAAAATTGATTGGAGAATTCAAATTGGCCCCTATATTTTCTTGCAGTCAATTGCGTCAGTAATGACCTGTCGTGATAAGCAAGCAAAGGCCCTAACCAGAGTTTACCCCCCCCCCTCCCTTACCAGAGTTTACCCCCCCTCCCTTACCAGAGTTTACCCCCCCTCCCTAACCAGAGTTTACCCCCCCTCCCTAACCAGAGTTTACCCCCCCTCCCTAACCAGAGTTTACCCCCCCTCCCTAACCAGAGTTTACCCCCCCTCCCTAACCAGAGTTTACCCCCCCTCCCTAACCAGAGTTTACCCCCCCTCCCTAACCAGAGTTTACCCCCCCTCCCTAACCAGAGTTTACCCCCCTCCCTAACCAGAGTTTACCCCCCTCCCTAACCAGAGTTTACCCCCCCTCCCTAACCAGAGTTTACCCCCCCTCCCTAACCAGAGTTTACCCCCCCTCCCTAACCAGAGTTTACCCCCCCTCCCTAACCAGAGTTTACCCCCCCCTCCCTAACCAGAGTTTACCCCCCCCTCCCTAACCAGAGTTTACCCCCCCCTCCCTAACCAGAGTTTACCCCCCCCTCCCTAACCAGAGTTTACCCCCCCCTCCCTAACCAGAGTTTACCCCCCCCCCTCCCTAACCAGAGTTTACCCCCCCCCCTCCCTAACCAGAGTTTACCCCCCCCCCTCCCTAACCAGAGTTTACCCCCCCCCCCTCCCTAACCAGAGTTTCCCCCCCCCCCCTCCCTTACCAGAGTTTACCCCCCCCTCCCTTACCAGAGTTTACCCCCCCCCCTCCCTTACCGACCAGAGTTTACCCCCCCTCCCTTACCGACCAGAGTTTACCCCCCCCTCCCTTACCGACCAGAGTTTACCCCCCCCTCCCTTACCGACCAGAGTTTACCCCCCCCCCCCCTCCCTAACCAGAGTTTACCCCCCCTCCCTATCCAGTGTAAATAAAATGTAATTGTCACATACACAGGATAGGTGCCCCCCCTAAAGAAGCTCTTACCATATACTCTATCCGAACACTAATCGTAGTAGACTCCCCCCAACTCCTTGCTTTGGACCTTGGCATATCTGATTCGAATCAGTTCTTTTTCCTGAAATTACAACAGCCAATTTCAAGCCACATTTCAAACCACCTTCATTCTTGTCTGAACAGTCAAATCTGATTTATTTGCCGTCAAGTGGTTTTTAGATTGTTATTTGGCATATCTTGACAGTTTGACAAAGAACATGTCAAATAACTAGCTTGTTAATTGTTTACAAATAAATTAAAGAATGTGCTAGAAAGTTAACAGCTAACCAGCTAGTTAGTTGACTGCTGTGGCCAGCCAAAAAGGACTTGTTTTGAAAGCTGGACCATCTTATCCTTTGAGGGCTTAAGTGTTCTTACACGATGATTTTGAACACTCAAAGCAACTGGGAAACGTCCATGGCAGGCATTGTTGTCACCTTGACTTGCTACATAACTTCTTGAGTGATAGGAACCACCACCACCAATCAGAGTACACTCACAGATAGAACAATGAGACAGATATTTCAGCGGATGTATAAATGTGAAGCATCCACTTGGCGTTCCCACTCACTACCAAATATGGCAGTGAGAGGAAGCCCAGTGGCCGGCAGTGGGAGAAGGTGGAATGAGATGGATTTTGGCTGACATTCTGCAAATTTTCTCATTGATTAAACCTTTGATCTCAATAGAGTTTTCTGTTCCCAAAACTATAATCACTTGCAAACAGTGGACTAAGTTTTCTAGACTTTACCCTTTGCTATGTCTCCCAAAAAATGCATTGTTTAGAACAAGTGAAAAGGTGAATTGAGTTATTGCACATGCACACTTCAGACTAGGCGTTCCGTAAAGGAAATATGCAAATGTTTTCTAGAACAAGCCAATAGGATCTTGCTAGCTTGTGCTTGGCTCTGCCCACCTCCTTGCTTGTTCTGCCCACTATGACTCATTTGTTTCCATTTGAAATGACAGGCTGTGGTCTATCTTGGTTTAGTTATAAATATCTTTGCTTTACCACTGCCACACACCAGTGGTTACTATGACAACTAGCTTGGCCATGTCAGCAAATGACTGCTGTCTGAACACACATGATTTGGTCACTTGTAACTTGCTGTTTGGACGGTCAGTATTCTAAAATGGATTTGAGCATTAAGGCCTGCAGTGTGAACAAGGCTTTAGTAGTGTGATTATGGGGTCCTATAGACTAGGCCAGGGGGACGGCAACCCTGTTCCTGGAGGGCCGCAGGTACTACAGGATTTTGTCCCAACTAGGCACCACACCTGACCAACAGACCTAATTGATCAGTTCAGTGATTGTCTAAAATCAACACACCTGGTCTTCCAGGTCAGTTAAACTAAAACAAGACCAGGGTTGTCTAACCCTGGGCTAACCTATATATAATTCCTCCCTCATCTTCTTGTGTGTGGCCGAGGTCAGTGTGGGTTGAATTTCGTAGTGTCACTCAGCAGGTTGTGGTGGTGTCAGATGATGTAATGTCTTCTCTCTCTCTTTTCTGTCTCCTCATGGTGCCAAAAATCCACATTGCAATAAATTGTCTGAATTGATGTGATAACAATAAATATAACTATAAGTTTATAATATTAATGTGCACCACAGTTTTAAAAAATCCTTTAAACTCAAATCAAATCAAATCAAATTTGATTTGTCACATACACATGGTTAGCAGATGTTAATGCGAGTGTAGCGAAATGCTTGTGCTTCTAGTTCCGACAATGCAGTAATAACCAACAAGTAATCTAACTAACAATTCCAAAACTACTGTCTTATACACAGTGTAAGGGGATAAAGAATATGTACATAAGGATATATGAATGAGTGATGGTACAGAGCAGCATAGGCAAGATACAGTAGATGGTATCGAGTACAGTATATACATATGAGATGAGTATGTAAACAAAGTGGCATAGTTAAAGTGGCTAGTGATACATGTATTACATAAGGATGCAGTCGATGATATAGAGTACAGTATATACGTATGCATATGAGATTAATAATGTAGGGTAAGTAACATTATATAAGGTAGCATTGTTTAAAGTGGCTAGTGATATATTTACATCATTTCCCATCAATTCTCATTATTAAAGTGGCTGGAGTTGAGTCAGTATCAGTGTCAGTGTGTTGGCAGCAGCCACTCAATGTTAGTGGTGGCTGTTTAACAGTCTGATGGCCTTGAGATAGAAGCTGTTTTTCAGTCTCTCGGTCCCAGCTTTGATGCACCTGTACTGACCTCGCCTTCTGGATGATAGCGGGGTGAACAGGCAGTGGCTCGGGTGGTTGATGTCCTTGATGATTTTTATGGCCTTCCTGTAACATCGGGTGGTGTAGGTGTCCTGGAGTGCAGCTAGTTTGCCCCCGGTGATGCGTTGTGCAGACCTCACTACCCTCTGGAGAGCCTTACGGTTGAGGGCGGAGCAGTTGCCGTACCAGGCGGTGATACAGCCCGCCAGGATGCTCTCGATTGTGCATCTGTAGAAGTTTGTGAGTGCTTTTGGTGACAAGCCGAATTTCTTCAGCCTCCTGAGGTTGAAGAGGCGCTGCTGCGCCTTCTTCACGATGCTGTCTGTGTGAGTGGACCAATTCAGTTTGTCAGTGATGTGTATGCCGAGGAACTTAAAACTTGCTACCCTCTCCACTACTGTTCCATCGATGTGGATAGGGGGGTGTTCCCTCTGCTGTTTCCTGAAGTCCACAATCATCTCCTTAGTTTTGTTGACGTTGAGTGTGAGGTTATTTTCCTAATACTACTAGTTTGATGGTTGTAGCCATCAATTGTCCCATTAACAATCACCCACATTGAAATTAAATAAGTTTGCTAAACTTCACATTTCTCTGGTATAGGCTACTTATTGTGATGAACCATATCAGAAAAATGTTGGCAATAAGTGATTGGTATGGTCGGCGTCCGTTAATCTTCAGTTTATTTACCCAATCATATTGTCTGTAGGGGGGAGCGTTTGGGGCTCAGTGGTCTAACTGTGTGTCTGTCTGTAGGGGGGAGCGTTTGGGGCTCAGTGGTCTGACTGTGTCTCTGTCTGTAGGGGGGAGCGTTTGGGGCTTAGTGGTCTAACTGTGTCTCTGTCTGTAGGGGGAGCGTTTGGGGCTTAGTGGTCTAACTGTGTCTCTGTCTGTAGGGGGGAGCGTTTGGGGCTCAGTGGTCTAACTGTGTTTCTGTCTGTAGGGGGGAGTGTTTGGGGCTCAGTGGTCTAACCCAGCCATGAGCATCATCGGGGCCGAGGATGAGGACTTTGAGAATGATCTGGACCCCGTGAGTAACTTCCTGGTGACAATGAACTGTAGCGAACAATAGGCTGATGAATGATCATATCTGTTCTGACCTTTCTCTCTAACCCTCTCACATACTCCATTCTCTACCCTTCTCCTCCTCATTCCCTGTCTCTCTAATCTGTCCCCCTCACATACTCCATTCTCTACCCTTCTCACCCTCATTCCCTCTCTATCTAATACTCCATACTCCATTCTCTACCCATCATTCTCTGTCCACCAATGTCCTCTATCTAATCTGTCCTTCACTCTGTACCTTCTCCTTCTTCCCTCCTCTATTCCTCACCTCTCCCTTAGTATATCTACTGTTTCTAATCCCCCCCCCTCTCTCTGTCCATCCCAGACGGTGGATGACCACAGCAGTCACTTCACCAGTATAGAGCTAGTGAAGAGTCGGCCAACCCACCTGCTGGTCTTCCTTCAGCACGTCATCCTGCAGTTCGACTGCTCCTCCTTGGTGAGAACTACAGTGTGTGTGTGTGTGTGTGTGTGTGTGTGTGTGTGTGTGTGTGTATGGTGATGTATTGTCTGGTGTGTGTGTGGGTGTTTATGTCCATGTTAGTGTGTGATGAGTGTCTGTCTGCTCCATGTGTAGCTCTGTTTCTGTGCATCTCCAGTGATATTAAGCATGCCTGTCTCTCCCTTTTATTCTGCATGCAGACACCGTGATCCGCCCAGGTACTGTTACCCCTTCACAGCCCAGACAGGCTCCCTCTCCTCACCCCTCTCCCAAACCCCCTACCTCCCCCTACCTGTCCCTGTAGCTAGTGATGCACCTGTATTTTAATTCACACCAGACTGTCTATCCTCCACATTGTCACAATGTGCTGTATAAAGTCTGCATACGGCCGCGCAAATGACCTAATAGTGTTATAGAAAAAGTTTTGTTTGTGGTACTTACATCTTTTAGCTCACTTCCTCATTTTTATCTTTCTTGTTCTCTCTCCCTCCCAGTTGTGTTACCTCCATGCTGACCTCTTCAAGAACCTCAGTACCAAAGAGACCAAGAAGCAGTTTGTGGAGTTCTACAACAGCTTCCTGGACAAGAGCGCTGTAAGTGAAAGAAACACAAGGAACTAGGAAGCGAGTGTAGAGCCCAGAGCCAGAATGGCACGTCACTGTTCTGTACCGTACTTCTTCTGCTTTCTTGGTACTGGCCGTTTGTCCAGCTGTACCCTCTGTACCCCTCTTCCTCTCGCCCTGTGTGTGTGTGTCTCTCCCTCTACTCAGTGTGTCACACTTTCTCACGCTGACAAACGACTTCCTGTTCAGGTCGTGGGAATGAACTTTGTTTTACACTCCCTCTCTATTCTAAAAGGATACGTTTAGTGAAAGTTCATTGGAACATTCAGAGGTAGAGAGAGACTCATGGAGTAGACATTGTACTTTTGTTTTCAAATTTTCCTCTTGCCTGCATTTTGTTTTATTGGTATTCAAGTGACATCTGGTGGTGACTGTGGTGTACTGCATTGTTTGAGATTTCTATACTTTATTTATTTGATTTATTTCACCTTTATTTAACCAGGTAGGCTAGTTGAGAACAAGTTCTCATTTGCAGTTCGACACATACAACAACAGAGTTACACATGGAGTAAACAAACATACAATCAATAGAAAAATCTATATACAGCATGTGCAAATGAGGTAGGATAAGAGAGGTAAGGCAATAAATAGGCCATGGTGGCAAAGTAATTACAATATAGCAGTTAAACACTGGAATGGTAGGATGTGCAGAAGATGAATGGGCAAGTTTAGATACTGGGGTGTAAAGGAGCAAGATGAATAAATTCAGTATGGGGATGGGGAAGATTGGATGGGCTATGTACAGGTGCAGTGATCTGTGAGCTGCTCTGACAGCTGGTGCTTAAAGCTAGTGAGGGAGGTAAGAGTCTCCAGCTTCAGAGATTTTTGCAGTTCGTTCCAGTCATTGGCAGCAGAGAACTGGAAGGCGAGGCGGCCAAAGGAAGAATTGGCTTTGGGGGTGACCGTTGAGATATACCTGCAGGAGCACGTGCTACGGGTGGGTGCTGCTATGGTGACCAGTGAGCTGAGATTAGTTGGGGCTTTACCTAGCAGAGACTTGTAGATGACCGGAGCCAGTGGGTTTGGCGACGAGTATGGAGCGAGGGCCAGCCAATGAAATCATACAGGTCGCAGTGGTGGGTAGTATATGGGGCTTTCATGACAAAACGGATGGCACTGTGATAGACTGCCTACAATTTGTTGAATATTCAATAGAATAGAGTTGGAGGCTAAATTTTAATCTGTTTGTTAACTTGGCTTTCAAAGACGGATGGCTTGGGTGTTAAGCATGTCCCAGTTTAGATCACCTAGCAGCATGAGCTCAGAAGATAGATGGGGGGCAATCAATTCACATATGGTGTCCAGGGCACAGCTGGGGCAGAGGGTGGTCTATAGCAAGCGAGAGACTTGTTTCTGGAAAGGTGAATGTTTAGAAGTAGAAACTCGAGTTGTTTTGGTACAGACCTGGATAGTGTGACAGAACTCTGCAGGCTGTATCTGCAGTAGATTGCAACACTGCCCCCTTTAGCAGTTTGATCTTTGTGGAAAATGTTATAGTTAGGGATGGAAATTTCAGGGGTTTTGGTGGTTTTCCTAAGCCAGGATTCAGACACGGCTAAGACATCGGGGTTTGCAGAGTGTGCTAAAGCAGTGAATAAAGCAAATTTAGGGAGGAGGCTTCTAATGTTAACATGCATGAAACCAAGGCTTTTACAGTTACAGAAGTGAACAAATGAGAGCACCTGGGGAGTAGGAGTGGAGCTAGGCACTGCAGGTCCTGGATTAACCTCTACATCACCAGAGGAACATAAGAGAACATACAAATGTTGTTGTAGAAGTCAGTGTGATGCATATTATTATTATGTCAAATTAACATGTTCTCTCTCTCCTCCTCTTCAACCCACACAGATTCTCAGAGTGCAAATCCCTCACAATGTATCATTTGAGTTGGGTAAGCCCTCCTACGATCGTTCTCTTATGATTTTAGATAATGCAGCCACCACTGGTCTACTCAGCATTATCTGGATAAAGCATGGTGTGTATGTAATCTCTCTGTCTCAGACCGTACCAGACCAGACCTGCTCAGTGAGGAGCAGCAGAGGAAGTTTGTCCAGGATGTCCAGTTGGCTCAGGCCCCAGAGGTGCTGCGACAGCTGGAAGACTTTAGGTGACACACCCACATCCATTGAACCAGCAGTGACTTCAGAACCTATTGACCTATTGACTCATCAGTGATAACATTGGGTTAAAATAGTCTCTGCCCTAAACACAAACTCTCTTTTTGCTCCCCATACACACGTGTGTACCAACTAGCCCTCAGCGATAATGTCAGACTGATGACAGTTATACAGTGTGAGATGTAAATACTTAAAGAGATACTTCCTGCTGTGCCTCCCTCCCAGGCAGAAGAGGATGATGGGTATGACCCCTAACGCGGCAGAGCTGCTGGAGGTGGAGTCTCACTACCCCACCGATCGTATCCCCATGGAGATGAAGGAGAAGGCCGTGGCAGAGACCCTGCTGGACAAAATGTCTGAGATCCAGTGAGTAGACTGCTGGGGTGGATTATTGACAGTAATGCAGTACTACATAATGTATAGCTTTTATGTAACTTCATAGATTAAGGTACACTCTAATTAGCTAAGTTAAACCTCCCATGGCTTCGTTTGGGGGCTAGTTTCATTTGAATTCAATTAAATGCTGTGTAGTATCATCATGACATCACAGGCCTCTAGACATCACAGTTCCAGTCCCCCAGTGATTGGAACAGAGGGGGTGAAAGGGAGGTGGAGGAGAGGAAGCAGAGGGAGAAGGAGAGAGTCAGCAGTGCAACGTTGGCAGGAAGGCTCTCCCCTGGCATGCTGCCAACCAGAGGGATGGGGAGGATGGAGAGGGGGAGGGAGGGAGAGTAGGGGCAGTCTAGTCCGTTCATCTACCTCTGATCCAGTAGCCAGATACAATGAATTAACACTGGAACAAGTGAGGAAGAGAGCAGGTGACAAGCTCTTTAACCTGCAGTGTGAAGAGAGAGGATGAAAGTGACTATAAGAGAGAGACCAACAAAGGGGATATGCCCAATGCATAAGTCCTTTTTTCTGGTTACTACTGTATTGTCAGTGGAGGAAGTATGAAAAGCTTGTCAGCAGGCAGTGTAAATCACATCATAAACTTACTGACTCACAATCAACTCTCTCTGTCTCCTAACTACAAAAGAGTTATTCATTTATTCTGCCCATTTAGATTCACTTCCACAATCCTCATCTCTCCTCCACAATCCCACAATCCCTCGTTCAGTCGCTCCCCCGTCTCTCCCCCTCTCGCCGCCAGAACATGGTGACCTCACCACCTCTGACTCCTATTGGTCAGTCAGTGGAATGGAGGGATGGGGCATCCTGATTGGCTTGAGGAATCCTGGGGAAACCCCTCCCCTCCCTTTATGTTAATAGAAAAGAGAAACAGTAGGATCTCATTTCCATATTCTTGCCTGCTTGTTGCATCAGACTAAAACACAGTTAAATAGCCATTTCCGGTGTCCTGGAGCATTGTTAGATTTTCCAGCCCACCCTGCAGACAACTCCCAGAGAGCAGCTGTGCATTGACTTCACACTTATCTTTTGCAGATAGTTAGACAGCTGATACCTGGCCTTGTGCAGAAAATCAGATTGGATAGATTTGTACAGATTAGATTTTTGCAGTGTTTTAGTTTAAAAACAATTGTCAATAGTTTCTTGTGCATTGTTTTGGGTGCAGCTTTTAATGCATCTCTCATTGTTCTAGACTTTGTTTTATTTTTTCCCTTTTTTTGTTGGAAAGATCAGGATATGTTCAGTAGCTTCTGCTCTGAACACAATATCACTGCAGTCAGATTTGAGTTGGATCAGGAGAAGCTTAGTCGCTTCAGATTCCACCGTCCCAAAACAGAGTTAAGAATCGGTTGAGAAAGAGCGAGGGAAAATGCCACTTAATCGACTGCGGCAGTAAGTCTACAGACTTGGCAATGTCTGCACTTATCTTTCTCTCTCTCTCTCTCTCTCTCTCTCTCTTTAATATCTATTCATCTCCTCTCTTTCAGCCCCTCCATCGTCGCAGACGAGGAGAAATGGTGAGTTCTGTGTTTCACGGTGCTGTGTGTCTGAACCACTTCTGTCAATGTGTGAATGCATGCTAGACATGCTTTGTCCAGCTCCCTGCTTAGATTCATTCATCTTTTAAAGTCCATACATACATGCCTTATATTTATTTTACCTTCCTCCTCAATTAGTTTGTTTTGCTCTATAGTTGTACGTTGTGCAGACTTCAGTACTGTAGTTGTACGTTGTGCAGACTTCAGTACTGTACGTTGTGCAGACTTCAGTACTGTACGTTGTGCAGACTTCGGTCCTGTACGTTGTGCAGACTTCGGTCCTGTACGTTGTGCAGACTTCGGTCCTGTACGTTGTGCAGACTTCGGTCCTGTACGTTGTGCAGACTTCGGTCCTGTACGTTGCGCAGACTTCGGTCCTGTACGTTGCGCAGACTTCGGTCCTGTACGTTGCGCAGACTTCGGTCCTGTACGTTGCGCAGACTTCGGTCCTGTACGTTGCGCAGACTTTGGTCCTGTACGTTGCGCAGACTTCGGTCCTGTACGTTGCGCAGACTTCGGTCCTGTACGTTGCGCAGACTGCGGTCCGGTCCGTTGCGCAGACTGCGGTCCTGTCGACTGAGGTCCGGTGCGTTGCGCAGACTGCGGTCCGGTGCGTTGCGCAGACTGCGGTCCGGTGCGTTGCGCAGACTGCGGTCCGGTGCGTTGCGCAGACTACGGTCAGGTGCGTTGCGCAGACTGCGGTCAGGTGCGTTGCGCAGACTGCGGTCAGGTGCGTTGCGCAGACTGCAGTACTATAGTTGCATTACTTTGCCATAAATGGCAGCCTTTTTCATATTCCAACCCCTGCCTTTTTCATATTCCAACCCCTGCCTTTTTCATATTCCAACCCCAGCCCTTTTCTCATCTCAACCCCTTTTCTCATCTCAACCCCTTTTCTCATCTCAACCCCTTTTCTCATCTCAACCCCTTTTCTCATCTCAACCCCAGCCCTTTTCTCATCTCAACCCCAGCCCTACTCTGTCTCTTTCACGCCCATTCTTTTTATTTACAGCTCATGCTTTAGCATCCTCTGTAATAGTGTATCATTACTATTTCTATTGCAATGCCAATATATATGCATTTATACAGTATGTACTTTCATACTTTCATCACCACAAACTTTACAGAGATCTCGCTCTCCCTCCCTCTCTCTCGTCCTCCAGTTCGTCGATCTTTGCAGCAGTGGCCTTCTACATGAAGCACCTAGGAGTGAAGTCCAGGGTAGCTGACAGTAAGAAGTCCAGAGGGTTCTTCAGGAGACCCCTTGGGAAGGTGAGTCTGTCTGTCTGTCTGGTTGGCAGCTAGCTGGATTCCACGGTCCCCAGTCCATACCACACACTAACCTATCCAGTATTATTAGACTGTTCTTGTCTTAATGCGCTCTCTCTTTGTCTCTCTTACTCCCTCTCAGAATAAGAAGAGTGAGGAGTCCACTAAATCTAAACCGAAGGGGGGTTTTCCCAACATCCTCAGCGCCGCCGGTGGCTGGATTGCTGGCAGCAGTACGTACCAGTAGTGTCATAATATGAGATGAGATTGTACTTTATCAATACCCAAGGAGAATTTAGTTTGTCTTTCTTACATCGTTAAAAAATAATACATACTGTATACACTACTAAATACATACTGCATACTGAAGGTACAGAGAAACAGAGTGGATGACATATCGTATAAGCTATGTCAGGTGTTTGATTATCGATCGCCATCTAAAAGTGGGTCTACCAGAATGACCGTAGTGCCTGTATAAGACAAAGTCTTTGTAGAATTAAAAAGAACCCGTTGTCTTGCCCTGTGTTCTTCTTTCAGCTGAGGTCAAACTTCCTAAAGTGGAGGCTGAAGGTACCACCGTCTGGCTCTCATCTCCTCTTCCCCACCCCTTTATCTCTAGAATGGTTTAGTCCTTACTAATCAACCCCAATGCATGTTTGCATGTACCAAATCAAACCTGGAAGGGGATCTGAGGGGAATGCCGAGTTTTTGATTTGTTGACTTACTGTTTTGCTTCTGTTTTGCATCTAGGTGTAGATTATATGGCATGATCTGTAATCACTGGTGTTTTGATAGTTGGACTCACCACACACGCTACAGCTGGGACGAAGAAACAAACATCTGCGATTTTGCTATACAATGTTCCTGTAGATTGTTCTCTAAACCGTTGTTTGATCAACGGTAATAGCCTATGTGTTAAGTTGATTCCTGCAGAAATGTGACGTTTGGTGCAACTTTGAAATTTGATGTTTGGAGAAACGCGGATAACAATCAGAATCTGACGTGAAATTGGTAAAACTGTGAGCTCTTGTTCTACATCAAGTAGCCTCGGTCTAGTGCTGGAAAGTTGTTGTAGGATGTTAGCCTACATTTACTGATCGATGAATCAAATAGCCTACTTGTCTATATAGCAACAATATCACTAGCTAAGTGTTTTGAGTTCCAACTGCCATCTCAGTTGTCTTACTTGGCACTGGAAATCAATAGTCAAAAGCCCTCCCGCTAATGTAAAGTAGCCTAACTGTCCCTTTAAAACATTTAGTTTTATTGTTGTAGGCTATTTATTGTTATCGAGCAAAATAGTTACATTCATCACATTATCACTTTTTGTCCATCTCGCCCAGCTCTAGCACCTCCCCCAAACATGATTTATTGCTGATTTATCATTATTCAAACAATTGGTCAGTGTATCACAACATGGATTTTTGTCCATCTCGCCCAGCTCTCTCACTCACACACACACACACACACACACACACACACACAAACACATACACTCTGAGAATGATTAACCCTCCTCTCTCACCACAGATCCACTGATTACCACTCATCCTGTCTGTCTCCTCAATGTCATCCCTTTTACCATCTATTTCTCTCTCTCTCTCTCTCTCTCTCTCTCTCTCTCTCTCTCTCTCTCTCTCTCTCTCTCTCTCAGTGGATAAAGAGAAGGTGAATCAGGAGCGTAAGGTTTCCAGCGGCCTCGCCCCCTCTCGAGGCTCCTCCGCCCCTGATGCTGCTCCTCCAGCATTAAACAGGAAGTCTGTTTCCACAGGATCCTCCCCCCATCAGGGTTTGGAGGTCAGCGAGGGCTCAGGAGTTCACATCAGTGTGACCTCCAGTCCAGACTTCTCCCACAGCGAGATGGGTAAGGCTGATTGGACGGATATATGGTAGCATAGCACCACCCAACCTAACTTAGGGTGTAGTCAGTGAGGTGAATCTGAAATGTGTGTTTCCTTTGCTCCTTTCCCAGGTCTGTTCAGCAGCCGTTCGGACCCCCATTTGGTGGCGGAGGGGGGTGAGCTGTCCCCCGGGGGGATGGCAGGGGGGCTGGCTGTATGGGAGCCCCCCTCACCCAATGAACCCCCCCTGGAGGAAAACCTGGACAAAGACAGGTGAGGAAGAAATAGAGGAAGAGAGAGGTAAAAAAAAATGGAGTAGATGAGATGTATAAAACCAAAGACCAACATAGACCCAACACCTTTCGGGAAGATGTTGAACATAGTCAAACAGTTTAAACAGGTTAGGGTTCAGTGGCTATGCTGAGGCTGAGGAAGCGTGGTAAAACTCCCTCAGTGTCTCCGTCTGTCCCTGCTGTGTACTGTGCTGCCTAGCCTACCTACCACACCTTAGCCCTGTCCTGCCAGAGCAGCTCCATGTAGCGAACATCACTAAGACCCACCCAGCATTTGGAGATGGACCCTTACTGGGGCTACAGGGACCTGGTCTTCCCCTCCAGCCCCCAACCCCTCCTCGTCCCTTCTCCTCTACCACAAATCTCTTGTTTTGTTTACCTGTTCTCCACTTTCTCTCTGTGTCCATCATTTTTCATGTTTGTTTGCTCCTCTTCCAAAGCACCACTGCTGTCTCCTTGTTTGTGCGATGCTGACTCTGCTCAGTTATTCAGAGCAAGTTAAGTGTATAATAGTTAACATTGTACTGTAGTATGTCATCTTGTCTGTGTGTCTGCAGGCTAGACTCAAGTACCAGAGCTGGGGAAAGCTGGTATAACGTTGTTATGTTGTCTGAGGTTGTACGTCTGTCTGATTTGGGCATTCATTGTGCTATATTTGATTTGTACAGCATTGTATCTCTACAGGCTTAAGTTCATTAAGTTGACTTTTACTGTGCTTCAGTCGTGCGGTCCAGCTTTAGATTTGTCTGTTGTCGGCTTTATCCCAGTCCTACTGTAGGTCAAGCAGTGAGGTCTGGTTCGCTTTCATGTCTGTTGCTTGCAGAAGGCATCAGTGTGTGTGGTTCTATAGGGTTCCGCTATGTTCTGTTGTCCAGTCTTCACAGGGCTTCATGTAGTACCATGTTCAGGACAGCAGACGTCTTGTGTTTGTGGGCGTGCTTTGCTTTCTGTGGTTTTACAGTGCGTTCAGTGCTGCTAGGCTCTGTCCGTGTGCTGCAGCGGTTGATGGGGAGAGTTGGAGGTTTGTAGAAAGGGGGTGTGTTACTGTTGAATGGTTGTGGTGGTTATGTAACTGTCCTGTCCCGTGTTTTTACAGACGCAAGACAAGGTGGGTTTCTACTTCTCTGCGACAGGGATACGGACACGCACTGGGCCTCATATTGATAACACACAGTCCATCCTGCATTACTGCGCACACACACACACACACACACACACACACACACACACACACACTGCATGGCTAAGTATTGTTTATCCTGTACCTTGGACTGACGTGAGTGGGCTGTGATGTTAGAGAATAATAGTCTTTGTGTGTGTGTGAGATTGGAGGGTTGATAAGCCCAATTGATTGCCATTTAACACTGCGTAATTGAAAGGCCTTGGTACACAGACACACTGAGATGTTACTAAGGACCGCTTTCTTAACTAATAGTGTTGAGGTAGATGGGCTTCCAATGTGTTTCTAATAGGGCTAGTCATTAAGCAGTAACCCAGGACTGTGTGGAGTGTCTCTGCTTCCAATGTGTTTCTAATAGGGCTAGTCATTAAGCAGTAACCCAGGACTGTGTGGAGTGTCTCTGCTTCCAATGTGTTTCTAATAGGGCTAGTCATTAAGCAGTAACCCAGGACTGTGTGGAGTGTCTCTGCTTCCAATGTGTTTCTAATAGGGCTAGTCATTAAGCAGTAACCCAGGACTGTGTGGAGTGTCTCTGCTTCCAATGTGTTTCTAATAGGGCTAGTCATTAAGCAGTAACCCAGGACTGTGTGGAGTGTCTCTGCTTCCAATGTGTTTCTAATAGGGCTAGTCATTAAGCAGTAACCCAGGACTGTGTGGAGTGTCTCTGCTTCCAATGTGTTTCTAATAGGGCTAGTCATTAAGCAGTAACCCAGGACTGTGTGGAGTGTCTCTGCTTCCAATGTGTTTCTAATAGGGCTAGTCATTAAGCAGTAACCCAGGACTGTGTGGAGTGTCTCTGCTTCCAATGTGTTTCTAATAGGGCTAGTCATTAAGCAGTAACCCAGGACTGTGTGGAGTGTCTCTATGCTCCTGAGTCTAACCATCCATTCTCTGTCACATCTCTTGTGTGCTTTTCTTTTGATCCTCTACATTCCTTTGACATCACATTGACTTCCTCTGTAATGGTTCTCCTGCTTGGATCCACATTATCCTAATATCTCCCCTGTCTTTGTTGTTCCACTCCGTACTCTTTGGTTTGGTCTTTTGGACCATTTTCTTGTGGTTCCTGTACTCCTCACTCTGTCTGTCTCTCTACTTCCTCCCCTGCCTTCCTCCTTATACTACCATCCTCCTTGTATTTTTCCCACCCACTGGCCCTCCTCTCGCTCTCCTCTCTCCCTTCGATGTACTCTCCCCCTCCCTCCCCTCCCTCCCTCCCTCCCCAGGCGTGTGGGACGCAGTGAGAGTGCTCGTGTGGACAGACATTCCTCCCGTCGCCGTGGCTCCTCCCGGGCCAAACAGTCGCGTTCCCGTAGCGACGTGGACCTGCAAGCCGCCGCCACGGCAGCACACTCCTCCCCGACCTCTCCCCATCCCTCGTAAGGCGGACCCCCTATCCCCCCTTCTCTCATGGGTCGAGAGAGGAGCACAGCCACAGACTGACATAGTCACAGGCAAACTGACAGACTATACTAAATGAAAGACAGACTGACTGACTATAGTAACTGATGGACAGGCAGACTGACTGATTATAGTAACTGATGGACAGGCAGACTGACTGATTATAGTAACTGATGGACAGGCAGACTGACTGATTATAGTAACTGATGGACAGGCTGACTGACTGACTATAGTAACTGATGGACAGGCTGATAGACTGACTGATTATAGTAACTGATGGACAGGCTGACTGACTGACTGACTATAGTAACTGATGGACAGACTATAGTAACTGATGGACAGGCTGACTGACTGACTGATTATAGTAACTGGTGGACAGGCTGATAGACTGACTGATTATAGTAACTGATGGACAGGCTGATAGACTGACTGATTATAGTAACTGATGGACAGGCTGACTGACTGACTATAGTAACTGATGGACAGGCTGACTGACTGACTGACTGACTGACGATAGTAACTGATGGACAGGCTGACTGACTAGTAACTGATGGACAGGCTGACTGACTGACTATAGTAACTGATGGACAGGCTGACTGACTATAGTACCTGATGGACAGGCTGACTGACTGACTGACTAGTAACTGATGGACAGGCTGACTGACTGACTATAGTAACTGATGGACAGACTGACTATAGTAACTGATGGACAGACTGACTGACTATAGTAACTGATGGACAGGCTGACTGACTATAGTAACTGATGGACAGGCTGACTGACTGACTATAGTAACTGATGGACAGGCTGACTGACTGACTATAGTAACTGATGGACAGGCTGACTGACTGACTATAGTAACTGATAGACAGGCTGACTGACTGACTATAGTAACTGATGGACAGACTGACTGACTATAGTAACTGATGGACAGACTGACTGACTATAGTAACTGATGGACAGGCTGACTGACTGACTATAGTAACTGATGGACAGGTTGACTGACTGATTATATTAACTGATGGACAGGCTGACTGACTGACTATAGTAACTGATGGACAGGCTGACTGACTATAGTAACTGATGGACAGGCTGACTGACTGACTATAGTAACTGATGGACAGGCTGACTGACTATAGTAACTGATGGACAGGCTGACTGACTGACTATAGTAACTGATGGACAGGTTGACTGACTGATTATAGTAACTGATGGACAGGCTGACTGACTGATTATAGTAACTGATGGACAGGCTGACTGACTGATTATAGTAACTGATGGACAGGCTGACTGACTGACTATAGTAACTGATGGACAGGCTGACTGACTGACTATAGTAACTGATGGACAGGCTGACTGACTGACTATAGTAACTGATGGACAGGCTGACTGACTGACTGACTATAGTAACTGATGGACAGGCTGACTGACTGACTATAGTAACTGATGGACAGGCTGACTGACTGACTGACTATAGTAACTGATGGACAGGCTGACTGACTGACTGACTATCGTAACTGATGGACAGGCTGACTGACTGACTATAGTAACTGATGGACAGGCTGATAGACTGACTGATTATAGTAACTGATGGACATGCTGACTGACTGACTGATTATAGTAACTGATGGACAGGCTGACTGACTAGAGTAACTGATGGACAGACTGCCTGACTGACTATAGTAACTGATGGACAGGCTGACTGACTGACTGACTGATTATAGTAACTGGTGGACAGGCTGATAGACTGACTGATTATAGTAACTGATGGACAGGCTGATAGACTGACTGATTATAGTAACTGATGGACAGGCTGACTGACTGACTGACTGACTATAGTAACTGATGGACAGGCTGACTGACTGACTGACTGACGATAGTAACTGATGGACAGGCTGACTGACTGACTAGTAACTGATGGACAGGCTGACTGACTGACTATAGTAACTGATGGACAGGCTGACTGACTATAGTACCTAATGGACAGGCTGACTGACTGACTGACTAGTAACTGATGGACAGGCTGACTGACTGACTATAGTAACTGATGGACAGACTGACTATAGTAACTGATGGACAGACTGACTGACTATAGTAACTGATGGACAGACTGACTGACTATAGTAACTGATGGACAGGCTGACTGACTATAGTAACTGATGGACAGACTGACTGACTATAGTAACTGATGGACAGGCTGACTGACTGACTATAGTAACTGATGGACAGGCTGACTGACTGACTATAGTAACTGATGGACAGGCTGACTGACTGACTATAGTAACTGATAGACAGGCTGACTGACTATAGTAACTGATGGACAAACTGACTGACTATAGTAACTGATGGACAGACTGACTGACTATGGTAACTGATGGACAGGCTGACTGACTATAGTAACTGATGGACAGGCTGACTGACTGACTAGTAACTGATGGACAGGCTGACTGATTGACTATAGTAACTGATGGACAGGCTGACTGACTGACTGACTATAGTAACTGATGGACAGGCTGACTGACTGACTGACTATAGTAACTGATGGACAGGCTGACTGACTGACTGACTATAGTAACTGATGGACAGGCTGACTGACTGACTATAGTAACTGATGGACAGGCTGACTGACTGACTGACTATGGTAACTGATGGACAGACTGACTGACTATAGTAACTGATGGACAGGCTGACTGACTATAGTAACTGATGGACAGGCTGACTGACTGACTATAGTAACTGATGGACAGGTTGACTGACTGATTATAGTAACTGATGGACAGGCTGACTGACTATAGTAACTGATGGACAGGCTGACTGACTGACTATAGTAACTGATGGACAGGCTGACTGACTGACTATAGTAACTGATGGACAGGCTGACTGACTATAGTAACTGATGGACAGGCTGACTGACTATAGTAACTGATGGACAGGCTGACTGACTGATTATAGTAACTGATGGATGGGCTGACTGACTTACTATACTAAATGATAGACAGGCTGACTGACTATAGTAACTGATGGACAGGCTGACTGACTGATTATAGTAACTGATGGACGGGCTGACTGACTGACTATAGTAACTGATGGACAGGCTGACTGACTGACTATAGTAACTGATGGACAGGCTGACTGACTGACTATAGTAACTGATGGACAGGTTGACTGACTGATTATAGTAACTGATGGACAGGCTGACTGACTGATTATAGTAACTGATGGACAGGCTGACTGACTGATTATAGTAACTGATGGACAGGCTGACTGACTGACTATAGTAACTGATGGACAGGCTGACTGACTGACTATAGTAACTGATGGACAGGCTGACTGACTGACTATAGTAACTGATGGACAGGCTGACTGACTGACTATAGTAACTGATGGACAGGCTGACTGACTATAGTAACTGATGGACAGGCTGACTGACTATAGTAACTGATGGACAGGCTGACTGACTGATTATAGTAACTGATGGATGGGCTGACTGACTTACTATACTAAATGATAGACAGGCTGACTGACTATAGTAACTGATGGACAGGCTGACTGACTGATTATAGTAACTGATGGACGGGCTGACTGACTTACTAGTAACTGATGGACAGGCTGATAGATTCACTGACATTACTGATCAACTAACTTTGCTTTTTCTGACTGTCTGATGTCTGACTGTAAGACAGAAAGGCTGAGAGAGAGTGAATGGAAGCTTCTTCCACTGTGTCCCCAGCAGCTTCATTAAGACAGGAAGAGATCCATGCTGAGTGACACAGCTTGACTGGAGGACGAGGGTCAGAGCTGGAGTTATTTTCTTAGTCAGGGCTACAGTACTAACTGTAACTACGTGTAATGTTAGTGCTATGTGTGGATTATGTAGACTTTGAACCAGCCAATAGTGTAATGTCCCAATCCAAATACTTCTCAACCCAAGCAGGTTTTTCTAGCTTCGCGTTAGATTATTTTGATATTATCGCCCATACCCTTTATCCCCATACCCTTATACCTCCCCCACTCCTCCTCCCCTGTCCTCCTCTCTTCTATCAGTGTTGATGAAGGGGTGTTACTGCCCGAGGGTGTGCTCCCAGGCCTTTCCCTCTCTGGCCCCACCCCCCAGCAGGAGGAACAGGACCCTCGCCTCCTGGAGCTGGAGCAGGACCCACCCAACTGGAGAGAACACACCCCCCCAGACACGCTCAAAGACCTCAGCAAGAAGGAGACCAAGCGGCAGGAGGTCATCAACGGTGAGGAGGGACTGGGGGAGGGGTGGGGGATGGAGGGATCCAGCCAACGGAGGAGGAAGTAAACTACTTGCCGTGTAAGAATGAGCTGCTGCTCATCTGACGCAAAATATTGTGAATTAATTGTCACTAGAGTAATCTCTCTCTCTCAGAGTTGTTTGCGACGGAGCACGCCCACGTGCGCATGCTGAGTGTTCTGCAGACAGTGTTCTGGAAGCCTCTGGAGAGAGAGGAACTCATGACCGCCACAGAGCTGGCCACCATCTTCCCCAGCCTGGACGAGATCATAGACATGCACTGTGAGTACGGTTCCACCACTGCTTGACCGTAGTATCACCATAACCCCCGCTACAGTACAACCACATGACCAATGTACTGCCACTGGACGACCGTAACCCCCGCTACAGTACAACCACATGACCAATGTACTGCCACCGTAACCCCCGCCACAGTACAACCACATGACCAATGTACTGCCACAGGACGACCGTAACCCCCGCTACAGTACAACCACATGACCAATGTACTGCCACTGGAACGACCGTAACCCCAACTACAGTACGACCGTAACCCCCTCTACAGTACAACCACATGACCAATGTACTGCCACTGTAACCCCAACTACAGTACGACCGTAACCCCCGCTACAGTACAACCACATGACCAATGTACTGCCACCGTAACCCCAACTACAGTACGACCGTAACCCCCGCTACAGTACAACCACATGACCAATGTACTGCCACTGTAACCCCAACTACAGTACGACCGTAACCCCCGCTACAGTACAACCACATGACCAATGTACTGCCACTGTAACCCCAACTACAGTATGACCGTAACCCCCGCTACAGTACAACCACATGACCAATGTACTGCCACCGTAACCCCCTCTACAGTACAACCACATGACCAATGTACTGCCACTGTAACCCCAACTACAGTACGACCACATGACCAATGTACTGCCACTGGACGACCGTAACCCCAACTACAGTACGACCGTAACCCCCGCTACAGTACAACCACATGACCAATGTACTGCCACCGTAACCCCAACTACAGTACGACCGTAACCCCCGCTACAGTACAACCACATGACCAATGTACTGCCACTGTAACCCCAACTACAGTAAGACCGTAACCCCCGCTACAGTACAACCACATGACCAATGTACTGCCACCGTAACCCCAACTACAGTACGACCGTAACCCCAACTACAGTACGACCGTAACCCCCGCTACAGTACAACCACATGACCAATGTACTGCCACTGTAACCCCAACTACAGTATGACCGTAACCCCCGCTACAGTACAACCACATGACCAATGTACTGCCACTGGACGACCGTAACCCCAACTACAGTACGACCGTAACCCCCGCTACAGTACAACCACATGACCAATGTACTGCCACTGTAACCCCAACTACAGTACGACCGTAACCCCCGCTACAGTACAACCACATGACCAATGTACTGCCACTGTAACCCCAACTACAGTACAACCACACTTACACGACATGACTGCCACTGCATGGCTGTGACCGTTACCCGACAACAGCACTTCTACAGTTCTGATACTGGCTGAATTCAGTCTGACCAATGTAAATTGTTGGCAAGACCTCACGATATGATGTTACCATGATACTTAGGTTCTGATATGATCTGTATTGCAATTCTCACAATTCTTTATGTATTGCGGTTCGATTCTGTAATTGTATTGCAATTCCATGTTCCAAACATACTGTATTGCTCACCATATGTCTCCTGCAGGAGGACAAGAGAGCCATGAGAACAAGTTTTGATCGATCATGGAAATAAATGTGCTGAAAACAAATTGTCTCCTTATTTAAAAAGAAGATGGAGAACAAGCTATGATGGGAAAATACAAGCTATGATGGGAAAATACTGGACCTTTGGTGCAACTACTGCACAAATAATATTGCGATACTGTCAAAATGATACCGGCATATCTTCCAAAATGATATCCTGATATTTAAATGTTTTGATATTTATCCCTCGTCACTAGTAAATGAACCCTTGTGTAACTTTAACTCAACCATAAATTGACCTCAGTCTGACCATAATAACCCAACCATGGACAGACTGTCTACCCCAGTCCAACCGCTGTGTTCCCTGTGTGTTTCTGTGCAGATGCTTTCTACGAGCACCTGAAGAAGCTGCGTCAGCACAATTTCATCGTCAAGGCCATCGGAACCACGTTACTCAATAGGGTAAGGAACAGGTCACCTTCCACCACTCCCCTGTCTGTGCCCCTCACCCCCTCTCTCTGTGCCCCTCACCCCCTCTCTCTGTGCCCCTCAGCCTAACCCCCTCATCCCATATATGAAGTGGATACTTAGGGAAATGGATCCCTAAAGAAAGCTTTTAATCTCTCCCTCTCACTTTCTCTCTCTGTCTAGTTTGGAGGGACGGAGGGTGAGTGGTTTCAGAAGCTGACGTCTAGGTTCTGTAGTCACCAGACGTGGGCCCTGGAACAGCTGAAGATGAGACAGAAGAAAGACCCTCGTTTCAACTCCTTCATACTGGAGGCAGAGAGTAGGCCTCAGTGTCGTAGGCTGCAGCTGAAGGACATCATCCCCACTGAGATGCAGAGGCTCACCAAATACCCCCTACTGCTGGAAAACATTGCCAAGTGCACAGGTCTGTGTGTGTCCTTCCCTGTTCTCATTCAGATAAACAGAGAGTGTGTGTGTTGTGACATGTGTTGTGTGTATTCCTGTAGAGGACACCTTGGAGAAGGAGAGTATTCAGCAGAGTGCAGAGTGCTGTAGGAAGATCCTCAACCACGTCAACGAGGAGGTCAAACAGATGGAGAACCTGCTGGTGAGACACACACACACACTACTATTACAACTGCTACTACAACAACAAGTGTCTGAGGTAAAGTATAAATTATTTCTCTCTCTCCCTCCAGACCCTGAAAGACTACCAGCGCAGGCTGGACACCTCAGGACTCAAACCCAGTAACGAGCTGTACCTGGAGTACAAGGTGACTGACAATAGTGAGGGGTTCTTGTAGTGTGGTCCAGTGCTCTTCATGCTATCCTTTCTACAGTTGTCCCGTTCTCTCATTCTTTATCAGTCTCTATTGTTCTCTTCTCTCTCAGTACCTTGACCTGGCCCAGAGAAGGATGATCTATGAGGGGCCTCTGACCTGGAGAGTGACCAAGGAGAAAACATTAGGTGCACTATCAACTCTACAAACATTAGTTTGTTTTAATGTATGAACCAATTGTCTGATTTCATTTTACACAAACCCAAGCTGTTGTTCATCTGCTGTTCACTTCCTGCCCCACTCTCCTCCTCCTCTCCTCCTCCTCTCCACCCTGTTCCTGCCCCACTTTCCTCCTCCTCTCCTCTCCACCCTGTTCCTGCCCCACTCTCCTCCTCCTCTCCTCTCCACCCTGTTCCTGCCCCACTCTCCTCCTCTCCACCCTGTTCCTGTCCCCCTCTCAGAAGTGCAGTGTGTGTTGCTGGGGGATCTGTTGGTGCTGTTACAGAAGCAGGATGATAAGATGGTGTTGAAGTGTCAGAGTAAGAGTAACATCGCTGTTCAGGAGGGAAAGCAGATGCTCAGCCCTATCATCAAACTAGACTCTGCCTTCCTCCGAGAGGTGGCCACAGGTGATACACGCACATCTTTAAATACTTCATTTGAATGCACAAATCACATTACAGTCCAGAAGGATTCAAACATTTCAAAGATTCACAGATACATGGACACACGTAGTGTCAAAGCACCTTCTCCACACAGCTAGGCTGTCCATGATTGCCGAGAAAGAGCAGTACCTTGCTAGCTGCTTTGCCTTTTTCCCTATGCAGTCCTGCAATCTGATGACCATGCACTATTAGCCTATGTACACGGTCAAAAGCTGTTCAGGCATGACTCAAGAGGCTGGTATTTCAGAAACTTGACAGCACAGGGTCTGATCCATGTAAGAGTCAAAAGAGCAACCCAAAAGAGCATGTCTCCGGCCTCCCCCCACAACAACAACACCTGCCATATTTGCTATTCAAGAAAACACATCATCAACATGGAGACGCACACACACACAAACACCTTGCAGGAATATGTCATCTCAATCCCCCTCTCTTCTGTCCCTCTGTCAGACCGTAAGGCCTTCTACGTGATCTTCACCTGGGACAGCGGGGCTCAGATCTACGAACTGGTGGCGCAATCTGTCGGGGAGAGGAAGAAGTGAGTGTGGGAGAGAAGGGTTTGGGAAGAGGAGAGGAGGAGAGAAGGGGAGGGAAGATGGAGAAGTGAGTGTGGGAGAGGAGAGAGGTTTATGGGGAGGAAGGAGGAGAGGTGGAAGATATGAAGATAAAGACGAAACACCAACTGTAGTGGTGATGTGGCTTTGTTGTGTGAAGCTGGACAGATGTGATCAAGATGGCAGTAGATGAGCTGAAGAAGACAGGACCTCCATCTGACCTGAAGAGAGGAAACAGCATCTTAACTGGAGGAGGAGGAAACCCATACAGCCCCACCACGTGAGTCAACACAGCTCTGAGTGTGCACTGTTATAAGCCAGTCCTCTGAGCACTGATCACATTTCACATTTTAGCCATTAAGCAGACGCTCTTATCCAGAGTGACTTAATGGAGCAATTAGGATTAAGCGCCTTGCTCAAGGGTACATCGACATATTTTTCACGTAGTCGGTGTGAAGATTCAAACCAGCGACCTTTCGGGTTTCTGGCCCAGCGCTCTTAACCGCTAGCCTACCTGCCGCCGATCACATTTCTTTCTCGCTTTCTCTTTCTTTCAGGTTTCCTCAACCCCCTCTCAGCCCCACTGAAAATGGAGGAGTCTTGTTGAAAAATAGCATTGGTGAGAACAGACAGCAAAGCAACTCTTTCAAGCCATTGAGCTTCTAGATGTTGATAATGTCATTGTTAATGGTGTTATTACTGTTTATTTTCGTTTTTCCTGTTACTGCATTACTACCAAGACTGCTTCTGTGTTTTTACTGTGGCTGCATTACTACCAAGACTGCTTCTGTGTTTTTACTGTGGCTGCATTACTACCAAGACTGTTACTGTGTTATTACTGTTACTGTGTTACTACCAAGACTGTTACTGTGTTTTTACTGCGTTACTACCAAGACTGTTACTGTGTTACTACCAAGACTGTTACTGTGTTACTACCAAGACTGTTACTGTGTTTTTACTGTTACTGCCAAGCCTGTTACTGTGTTACTACCAAGAATGTTACTGTGTTACTACCAAGACTGTTACTGTGTTACTACCAAGACTGTTACTGTGTTACTACCAAGCCTGCTACTGTGTTACTACCAAGCCTGTTACTGTGTTACTACCAAGCCTGTTACTGTGTTACTACCAAGCCTGTTGCTGTGTTACTACCAAGACTGTTGCTGTGTTTTTACTGTTACTACTACCAAGACTGTTACTGTGTTACTACCAAGCCTGTTACTGTGTTACTACCAAGACTGTTGCTGTGTTTTTACTGTTGCTGTGTTTTTACTGTTGCTGTGTTTTTACTGTTACTGTGTTTTTACTGTTACTGTGTTTTTACTGTTACTGTGTTTTTACTGTTACTGTGTTTTTACTGTTACTGTGTTTTTACTGTTACTGTGTTTTTACTGTTACTACCAAGACTGTTACTGTGTTACTACCAAGACTGTTGCTGTGTTTTTACTGTTACTGTGTTACTACCAAGACTGTTACTGTGTTTTTACTGTTATTACCAAGACTGTTACTGTGTTACTACCAAGACTGTTGCTGTGTTTTTACTGTTACTGTGTTACTACCAAGACTGTTACTGTGTTTTTACTGTTACTACCAAGACTGTTACTGCATTACTACCAAGACTGTTACTGTGTTACTACCAAGCCTGTTACTGTGTTAGTGCCAAGACTGTTAATGCGTTACTACCAAGCCTGTTACTGTGTTACTACCAAGACTGTTGCTGTGTTTTTACTGTTACTGCATTACTACCAAGACTGTTACTGCATTACTACCAAGACTGTTACTGTGTTTTTACTGTTACTACCAAGACTGTTACTACGTTACTACCAAGCCTGTTACTGTGTTACTACCAATACTGTTGCTGTATTTTTACTGTTACTGCATTACTACCAAGACTGTTACTGCATTACTACCAAGACTGTTACTGTGTTTTTACTGTTACTACCAAGACTGTTACTACGTTACTACCAAGCCTGTTACTGTGTTACTACCAAGACTGTTGCTGTATTTTTACTGTTACTGCATTACTACCAAGACTGTTGCTGTATTTTTACTGTTACTGCATTACTACCAAGACTGTTGCTGTATTTTTACTGTTACTGCATTACTACCAAGACTGTAACTGTGTTTTTACTGTTACTGCGAAGACTGTTACTGTGTTACTACCAAGCCTGTTACTGCATTACTACCAAGACTGTTACTGTGTTACTACCAAGACTGTTGCTGTGTTTTTACTGTTACTGCATTACTACCAAGACTGTTACTGTGTTTTTACTGTTACTACCAAGCCTGTTGCTGTGTTACTACCAAGCCTGTTACTGTGTTACTACCAAGCCTGTTACTGTGTTACTACCAAGCCTGTTACTGTGTTTTTACTGTTACTGCGTTACTACCAAGACTGTTACTGCGTTACTACCAAGCCTGTTACTGCGTTACTACCAAGACTGTTACTGCGTTACTACCAAGCCTGTTACTGTGTTACTACCAAGACTGTTGCTGTGTTTTTACTGTTACTGTGTTACTACCAAGACTGTTACTGTGTTTTTACTGTTACTACCAAGACTGTTACTGCGTTACTACCAAGCCTGTTACTGTGTTACTACCAAGACTGTTGCTGTGTTTTTACTGTTACTGCGTTACTACCAAGACTGTTACTGTGTTACTACCAATACTGTTACTGTGTTAGTGCCAATACTGTTGCTGTTACTGCATTACTACCAAGACTGTTACTGTGTTACTACCAAGACTGTTGCTGTGTTTTTACTGTTACTGCATTACTACCAAGACTGTTACTGTGTTTTTACTGTTACTACCAAGACTGTTACTGTGTTACTACCAATACTGTTGCTGTTACTGCATTACTACCAAGACTGTTACTGTGTTACTACCAAGACTGTTGCTGTGTTTTTACTGTTACTGCATTACTACCAAGACTGTTACTGTGTTTTTACTGTTACTACCAAGACTGTTACTGTGTTACTACCAAGACTGTTACTGTGTTACTACCAAGACTGTTACTGCATTACTACCAAGACTGTTACTGTGTTACTACCAAGACTGTTGCTGTGTTTTTACTGTTACTGCATTACTACCAAGACTGTTACTGTGTTTTTACTGTTACTGTGTAACTGCCAAGACTGTTACTGCGTTACTACCAAGCCTGTTACTGTGTTACTGCCAAGACTGTTAATGCGTTACTACCAAGCCTGTTACCGTGTTACTACCAAGACTGTTGCTGTGTTTTTACTGTTACTGCATTACTACCAAGACTCTTACTGTGTTTTTACTGTTACTGCATTACTACCAAGACTGTTCCTGTGTCTTTACTGTTACTGCCAAGACTGTTACTGTGTTTTTACTGTTACTGCCAAGACTGTTCCTGTGTTTTTATTGTTACTGCATTACTACCAAGACTGTTCCTGTGTCTTTACTGTTACTGCCAAGACTGTTCCTGTGTTTTTATTGTTACTGCATTACTGCCAAGACTGTTACGGTGTCTTTACTGTTACTGCATTACTACCAAGACTGTTCCTGTGTCTTTACTGTTACTGCCAAGACTGTTCCTGTCTTTACTGTTACTGCCAAGACTGTTCCTGTCTTTACTGTTACTGCCAAGACTGTTCCTGTCTTTACTGTTACTGCCAAGACTGTTCCTGTCTTTACTGTTACTGCATTACTACCAAGACTGTTCCTGTGTCTTTACTGTTACTGCCAAGACTGTTCCTGTGTCTTTACTGTTACTGCCAAGACTGTTGCTGTGTCTTTACTGTTACTGCCAAGACTGTTGCTGTGTCTTTACTGTTACTGCATTACTACCAAGACTGTTCCTGTGTCTTTACTGTTACTACCAAGACTGTTCCTGTGTCTTTACTGTTACTGCCAAGACTGTTCCTGTGTCTTTACTGTTACTGCCAAGACTGTTCCTGTGTCTTTACTGTTACTGCCTTACTACCAAGACTGTTCCTGTGTCTATAGAACGAGATAAGGACAGCCTGATTGATGAGACGAAGTCTGTGGACTCTCGTCATTCTCTGATTGATTACCTCTCGGACAAAGGCTTCGACTTGATTGGCCACAGCAACAGTGATCAGGTGAAAGTGGCCAATAGCGCGTTAAACGAAGGTCAGTGGGTTTATTTGATTGGTCCAAGCGGTTACCATTTTCACTGATGTTCCTCTTACTGTCATGTCATACATCAACTCTTCCTGTCTCCTCCCACAGTCATGTTCCTCAAGAGACTATTGGTTGGCAGCATCAGCCTATCAGACGACTCACAGCCTAATGAGCAGAATGGAAGGGAGGGGCCAGACAGCCAGGACCAAGGACTGCAAGGGGAGGAGGGGGAGGGAGGAGGAGGAGAGGGTGGAGGGATGAAGATAGACGAGGAGGGAGGGATCAGTGCTCCTCTGGTTCTGTCCCAGGAGAGGATGGAGGAGGTGCGCCGGAAACTGCAGAGTCTGGAGGTACAGCTGAAGAGACTGCAGGTGAGAGAACGAGGGAAGGAAGGAAGGATAGCAGAAAGAGGATTGAGTAATGGGGTTGCAAAGGATGACTGAAGCATAAAAGGAGGGAGCCAAGTTTGACAGATGGGGACAAACAGCAGCATAGAAGAGAAAGATAGAGAAAATCACTTCACCAGGGCTTGTGCTGCTCTGCTGCTATTGTGACTGAAATGGCTATGTGAAATTGGAGTTCTGGGACAATGGCCTTTGTCTGCAGCTAGCTGTGTGATGTCACAAGGGAACCCACAAAAGGGAAAGAACATTATGAAAGGAAGGGATGGCGGAAACGGAGGGGTGAAGTGTGTGTGTGTGTGTGTGTGTGTGAGATTCAGCATTTAACTGTTGATCTTGCTCCATCAGAGTGTTGAGGAGGAGCACCACCGGCTGCAGCAGGCCCTGTCTAAGTTCTCCCTGGAGGGGGGCAACTTCTAGTGAGACGCACAGCGCCACCTTCAGGACACCAGGTAAACCTTCATATTCAAACCTTTATACTGATGTCTTGTGGGAGGAGTTTTCCTTTACCACTGATATAGGGTCAGATCTTTTATTATCCCACTAGTTAAGATAAGGGTTGGGGTTAGAGTAATCTGATTTTAGGTCTGTGGTTACCAACTTCTACCTCAGGCTCTGCAATGCCATGGGTATTAATACTAGAATTGTGTCAAGGATATGTTGTCTTCTCTAATCTCACCAACTCTTTTCTTTAACCTTGTCATCTCTTGGTCTTCCTCAGATCACTGTAAGTGCTGGATTGGAGTGCTCGAGTTGCTTTTGGAGGATTGATGAATGCGTCCTGGAATTTCCTATTTACTAAACACTCTGTGCTCCACTGCCATGCCTGAGCCCTTGTTAAAGATTTCCAGGGGGTCGCAGCCAACTGCGAGGCCCTTGCAAGGCAGAGGAGCACGGCTTTACGCAAAGTAGTTGAGTAATGCAATGTGGGAGGTGTGTTTGTGCGTGTTTGTGAACATGCTCGTATGTGCAAGTGCGTGAGCATGCGAGAGATGGGAGTTTTGCAAACAGGTGCCAAAGATTGGAGCAGTAGTTTGCTGTGAGAGAGATGCTGCCTGGGCTTATTGATTGTGAGCTTCTGCAACACACACACACACACACACACACACACACACACACACAACATATACTTCCCCCAGTGCATGTTCAGTAAATATATCTATCATTGCCAACTGTAGGGGTTTGGACTGTATAATAAACCCCCATGTATGCATGTAGAGAGAGATACTAGTGTCAGCCCTATAGAGGGCGATGTAGAGCTGTAGAACTAGACAGGAACATGCTCAGGGTTGTGAAATTCTGGTAACTTTTTTCTGGTAACCAAAATTCACAGGTTTTCCCCAAATCCTGGTTGGAAGATTCCTGTATTCAGGAGGGAATAAGGAGGAATTCTGGGAGTCGTTCAACCGGAGATTTCTGAAAAACCTGGGATTTTGGGGAAATTTTACTGAACATTTAGTAGGCCCCTATATCCAGTACATGCCAAAGTACAGCAGAGATGCACTTTTAAGTTAGTATAATCCAATTCAAGTGACCAACCACACTGAATTCCCAACATTGAATTTGCTAATATGTATTACTATTATTATTATTATTATTATAATATATGCCATTTAGCAGACGCTTTTATCCAAAGCGACTTAGTCATGCATGCATACATTTTTACATTTTACCCCAATTGTTGAGAAGATCTGCGTGTGTGTGTTTGTGTGTTACAGTGTTGTAGAAGCAAAATGGCCTTCTGGAGTTACTGTAATAGAGTCCTATTAGAACTGTAATTATGGCCCAAACATTCATCCAGTAGTATTTGAATTGATCATGTTGTTAGGGATATAGACGGTGTGTGTACTGCTTTTGACTTCAGCCGCCTCTCCTTTGGACCCCGCTACTGTGCTGGGCCGTGCGATAGAGGGATGGACAGATACACAGAGATGGGATGGACATTAGAGATGGAGGGATACAGTAAGAAAGAGAGGAGTAAGGGCGGAGAGGAGGCAGAAGGGGTTTTCCCTGGAAGACCAACTTGATTAGCAGCGTATTAGATGGTGATGGAGGTAGATGTAGGGAGAAGACTTGAAGTTCAGTGTTCAATGTGCTGTGGAATCGGTTATAGGGGCCTCCCGAGTGTGCTACTGTGCTAGCTGTGCTACTAGATATTCTGGGTTCGAGTCCAGGCTCTGTCACAGCCGGCCGTGACCGGGAGACCCATGGGGTGGTGCACAATTGGCCCGGCGTCGTCCGGGTTATGGGAGGGTTTGGCCGGCAGGGATGCTCTTGTCCCATCGTGCACCAGCGACTCCTGTGGCGGGCCGGGCGCAGTTCACACTGACACGGTCGTCAGGTGTACGGTATTTCCTCCGACACATTGGTGCGGCTGGCTTCCGGGTTAAGTGGAAATTGTGTCAAGAAGCAGTGCGGCTTGGTTGGGTTGTGTTTCGGAGGACGCACGGCTCTCGACCTTCGGCCTCTCCCAAATCCGTACGGGTGTTGCAGCAATGACACAAGACTGTAACTACCAATTGGATACCACGGAATTGGGGAGAAAAAGGGAGTAAAAAAAATCTGTAATAAAATGAAGAATCGGTTATAGACACAGTCAGTCAGACCCATACACACACTGATACTCACATTGCGTGGGAGCCCAGTGCAGTAACAATGGTCACACAGGAGCACGGTCATCACGCGTGTGATGTGACTGGAGTCGACTTCCTGACTATAGGGCTAGTAGCTTCTCCGTAAAGAAAAGGAGGGAGACAGAGGGAGACACAGTATTATATGCTGTATGATACATTTTATGGTAGCAATACCATTTTTTTTGGTGTTTTTTTTCAGGAGTTGATTGTAATTATTGTTATTATTTTGATGATTTAGAGTAGTGGCATTGAACTGTGGACTGGGAAACGGGACCAAAGAGAGACCCATGTACCTGTAGATCCTCATATGAGCTGTTTATACTGTCCCACTGCTTACTACTATAGGAGAAAGTCACTTCATGCTGATTGGAGAGTGATGCCTACAGTAAGCAGCCGTGGCTCTCTGCTTCTCCTGCATCCAAACTCCAGCGCCACATGTCGAGAAAACAACACAGTGGGTAGAAACGTAGAGGAGAGATAATGATATCTAAGCTTGTATGAAGACTGTATTGTGATACATCCATCCATGCTGCTGCCCCAGACTAATGAACAAGATTTAACTGGACACTTCACAATCACACTGCCGTTCAAATCCTCTCTTCATTACTACCATGTGTGAGCAGGGCTGCACTGTGTTGTTATAGACATGACTCACCTAGCGTCACTTTGATATTGACTGCACCACGTTTAGGGACAGCATGGGGTGGCGGTACAGTAAGATACAGAAGGATACTGAGATGAGACCCATCATTACTGCATTAAGCTACTGTTTCGATAGACCACTTCTGGAATGAAAAGAAGCGGGTCTGGGGAGTTCGGATGCAGGAATTGCAGGCGCGACTAGTCGTCACTCTCACCAGTGTTGGAATGACAGTTATCTTTCACGATCACTTTTGAATTATGCATTCTCGTTGTGGCCATAGCAACCGTTCCCTTACACCCTCCCCCAAATATGTAATTATGCAAATGTTATTGATAGTTCCTCTAAGAAGCAGAGGGCGTAGTTACAAGTTGTGTTGAAACTTCATTGCCTTTTTTTCTTTCACCCCCCACCCCTTTATTTTCTCGTGTTCCCCTCTTCATCACCAAGTCCACAATAATAGTCTCCATCTCTCCTTCATCCTGTCTTCCTTCTAGAAGTCGTAGAAATGTAGTCCTTACTACTCTCATCACCTTTTCTTATCTCACAATTTCACTGTACGTTGCGGTGTATTTTTATTTTATTTGCTTAAACGGGTCGGGAGGTTTTGTTTTTGTTGGTGATGTTTTGTTGAGAGGAACTTTTGTAATTATGTACTATGCAATTGGCAACAATGGGAGAAAGAGGAAGAGACTTGGATAGCTTTTGTTTGCCATATGTGAGACAACTCACTTGTATTATACGATACTAGATGGCAACAAGATGAGGTTAAAGAGATTATCTCTAACTTGGGCTTTTTCACCATTGAAGCACAGTAATGAGCAGGTTAAATCCTGTTATACCAGCTTAGGTTAATACCTCCACCACCACTGTAGTCTCAAGACTACTTGGCAAACGTGTGCTTACAATCCTCTCTCTCTTTCTCTCTCTTTCTTCCCTTTGCTTCCCCTCATGTATCCTATTTACAAATGCATAGTGGTCTAGTTTTATATGTATAAAATGTATTTATAGAGAAGGGTGCCAAGTTCTGATGGTCAAGCTTGTTTTTTCCCCCAAATGGCTCTCTAGTAAACAAACACGTTTGGTTGGGGAGATGTTTGGCTGTTAAGGTAGAACCATGAAATTAACGTAGAAAGAGTTGGGTGACCAACATCAAGTCTCCAGTTTCAAGTTTTAATGTCACAAGTACAGTGAAATGCCTTTCTTGCAATCTCTAAAGCAACATGCATTCTAGGTCTGGCCAGGAGGTTTTCCTAGTCAGGTCACATGGTCCGGAAACCCCCCTGGCCTTACTTCTAGGTAATCCAAGGTTTCAGATAGGTGGTTTGTGGCGGATTGACTGTAGGGTGGCTGTGTAAGTCCTGCAGTGTCCCCTGTAACTATGCTATCTCAGGGGTATGTATGTTACAAAGTGTATTGTGTGTGTTCACCTCAGCGACCACAAGGTTTGACCAGCGCCATGTTTGCACCAGCTAGCCAGCGCTTTGTATAGAACAGGGTCTGGTCTGTCGCACATGCATCCGCCACATGTATATCTATAAACAAATGAATATGCAAGATCTATACTGTGTATTTTGGCTTTGATTTCATTGTGTAAGAGCTTTTAATTGTATACTTCAGAAGAAATGAGGTACGTTTTGTTGTAATTTTCAGTTTTTTAATAAATGGGGAAGAAAAACCAACATTTTTGGGGTCTTTTACTGTTTTGAGTTCTAGAACACTGCAATCACTCAAGCATATATCCTGACACAGAGAGACCAACAAAAGAGGAAGGAAGGTTTATTCACAAGACAACTGGGTAGAAGTGTATAGCTGTGTTGAAAGGCACAACACTCAAAATAACAAAGGCTTTTTATAGTCTGCAACGACTGGCAACCAATATAAAACACAGTGAAGAGGATGGTGGTCGTGACATTCTTGTTCCTCTGCTTCTGGGCTGGTGAGTAAGGGGCTGCTAGGATATGCTGATAAACAATGCAGGGTAGTTAGTCTTTCAGTGCATATTCACCTTTATTTGAGAAGTTACATTACAGGTGGAGGATGAAGATGAGACCGAAGTGTAAAACTATGGCATTTGAGGGAATTAATATGAATAGGTTCAACATGCTTTGAACAGATTTCAACCCTTTAAACCATGCATTGTAACATTAAAACAATTTTCCTCATTGTATCCCTTGGAACATTAGATTATTTGGCTGTGAGTAATGTATCTGTTCTGCTCTAATGAACCGTATCTCCTACCAGAGCAGATGTTTGTGCAATCAAATTAAATTGTGTTTGTCACATGCGCTGAATACAACCGTGAAATGCTTGCTTACAAGCCCTTAACCAACAATGCAGTTAAGAAAAATACTAAAAGAAAAATAAGAAATAAAAGTAACAAATAATTAAAGTGCAGCAGTAAAATAATAGTGAGGGTATATACAGGGGGTAATGGTTATTTGAGGTAATATGTACATGTAGCTAGAGTTATTCAAGTCTGGGTAGCCAATTGATTAGATGTTCAGTATTCTTATGACTTAGGGATAGAAGCTGTTTAGAAGCCTCTTGGACCTAGATTTGGCACTCTGATACCGCTTGCCGTGCGGTAGCAGAGAGAACAGTCTGAGACTAGGGTGGCTAGAGTCTTTTGACAATTTTTAGGGCCTTCCTCTGACACTGCTTGGTATAGAGGTCCTGGATGGCAGGACGCCTGGCCCCGGTGATGTACTGATGTACACTCTGTAGTAGAGGTCGACCGATTATGGTTTTTCAATACCGATACCGATTATTGGAGGACCAAAAAAGCTGATGCCGATTAATCGGCTAAATTGTTTAATTTAAAAATGTATATATTTTTATGTATTTGTAATAATGACAATTACAGCAATACTGAATGAACACTTATTTTAACTTAATATAATACATCAAAATCAATTTAGCCTCAAGTAAATAATGAAAATTTTTCAATTTGGTTTAAATAATGCAAAAACAAAAGAAAGTAAAAGTGCAATATGTGCTATGTAAGAAAGCTAACATTTTAGTTCCTTGCTCAGAACATGAGAACATATGGAAGCTGGTGGTTCCTTTTAACATGAGTCTTCAATATTCCCAGGTAAGAAGTTTTAGGTTGTAGTTATTATAGGAATTATAGGACTATTTCCCTCTATACTATTTTTATTTTATTAACTGTTGACTATTGGATGTTCTTATAGTCACTTTAGTATTGCCAGTGTAACAGTATAGCTTCCGCCCCTCTCCTCACTCCTCCCTGGGCTCGAACCAGCAACACAAGGACAACAGCCACCACATCGAAGCAGCGTTACCCATGCAGAGCAAGGGAAACAACCACCCCAAGGCTCAGAGCGAGTAGCGCACGCGAACTAGCCAGCCATTTCACTTTGGTTACACCAGCCTCATCTCTGGAGTTGATAGGCTTGAAGTCATAAACAGCACAATGCTTGACGCACAACGAAGAGCTGCTGGCAAAACGCACGAGAGTGCTGTTTGAATGAATGCCTGCTTCTGCCTACCACCGCTCAGTCAGATACTTAGATACTTGTATGCTCAGTCAGATTATATGCAACGCAGGACACGCTAGATAATATCTAGTAATATCATTAACCATGTGTAGTTAACTAGTGATTATGATTGATTGTTTTTTATAAGATACATTTAATGTTAGCTAGCAACTTACCTTGACTTACTGCATTTGCGTAACAGGCAGTCTCCTTGTGGAGTGCAACTAGAGAGAAGCAGGTCATTATTGCGTTGGACTAGTTAACTGTAAGGTTGCAAGATTGGATCCCCCGAGCTGATCGAGGTGAAAATCTGTCGTTCTACCCTTGAATGAGGCAGATAACCCACCGTTTCTACGCCGTCATTGAAAATAAGAATGTGCTCTTAACTGACTTGCCAAGTTAAATAAAGATTAAGTAAAGGTGTAAAAAAAAATAATAATAATCAAATCGGCGCCCAAAAATACAGATTTCCGATTGTTATGAAAACTTGAAATCGGCCCTAATTAATTAGCCATTCCAATTAATCGGTCGACCTCTACTCTGTAGTGCCTTGTGGTCGGAGCCCGAGCAGTTGCCATACCAGGCAGTGATACAACCAGTCAAGATGCTCTCGATGGTGCAGCTGTAGAACCTTTTGAGGATCTGAGGACCCATGCCAAATCTTTTCAGTCTCCTGAGGGGGAATAGGGTTTTGTCGTGCCCTCATCACGACTATCTTGGTGTGCTTGGACCATGTTGGTGATGTGGACACCAAGGAACTTGAAGCTCTCAACTTGCTCTACTGCAGCCCCATCGATGAGAATGGAGTCGTGCTCGGTCCTCCTCTTCCTGTAGTCCACAATCATCACACACTAGAAACCATACCCTACACTTATAACTCTAAATAACCTGATGTTAAGAGACATAGTATTACAGCACTCTGGATTGTGTGGAGTTCTTCTACTTTGTAGGCTACTGTTACTTTTTATCATTGTCTTGGGCCAATAGTTGGACAGATATGCTGTCATTAACTAACCTTTGATCAGTGTGTTACGGATCAACCTCATCCTACTCCTGCTGCTCTGCCTTCTAGCAGGTGACCTCAGCCGTATCCAGGTTACTCAGGAGCCAGACAGGCCCTCTCTGAAGGTGCAGCTCTCTCACACTGCCTCCCTGCGCTGCTGCTACTCAGTCACAGGGGGAGCCGTGGACACCACCTGGGTCACCAGCCCCCACATGGTCAACGGCATTCTTCAGGGAGTGGACTGTAGAGACAACCGTGTGACAGTGGATGGGGGGAACCTGACGGCAGCAGGGGTCATGTGTCACACACTCATCCTGAGGGAGGTCCGTCTGAACGACACAGGGTTGTACCAGTGTTTCCTCAACCACAGCGCCCTGCGGCCCTCTGTATACACCCACGGCACCTTCCTGCATGTCTACAGTGAGTGTGGGTGTGTGTGAAGCCCTCACAGTAAGCACCCATGTCACCTTCCTTCAGGTCTTGTGTGTGTAACCCTCAAAAGCTTTAGCCTGGTCTGCACTCACAGTACTTTGTTGTACAGTATTTCTATTATGTGTGTGTCTGTACATGTGGGTGTCTGGGGGGTGGGGCCAAACCAGCTAAGCAATGCAGAATGCTTTGTGTTCCACAAATCCAGTTAACCACTGCCCAGTCCAGTAGAATGCAATCCACCTAAAGCACCTAGACTTAAGCCACCAGTGAATGGCTACATTGTGTAGTAATCCCTCTGATTTAATTCAAATGACCAATGTTGAAATGTTAAAGAAATGCTATGGTTCTAGTTTTTCCTGGGAAATTGTGTGTCATAAGGAGCATTGTTTAAAAAAAAAATTGCACTGCTAAACATACACTGGCTGTTTGTCTAATTTATCTCAAACTATTTTCCTCTGTCTTGCTGCAATCTGATGCATGGTACTCTGTCCATCCCCCCACTATCTCTCTTTCATGCACATCTAGCCTGCATCTCTTCCATGAAAGAGCAGCAGGTGAGTTCTACTCTGATGACCTTTATACGACCCCTCTCTCCTTGCTCAGGGCCGATGGTGAAGATTCTGGACATCAGTGAAAGCACCAAGAACAGCATCCTGACTGCTGAGGGAATGTTACTGATGGTGGCAGTGCTTCTGCATGGTACCATGATGCTCTGTAAGGTCAGTGAGCCAAGCAGGCCACCTTTTCTACTGCTAATGCTAGGCTACTAGATCTAATATTCCTAATTTGCTCTCATTCCAATATTGAATTTTGTCATTTGAAAACTGCTGTAACCAGAAGGACTAGTATGTATGGTAATCTTACTGTATGACTACAATGGGCTTTTTCACACCATTGGCCAAGATAATTATGTAATATGTCATCAACTTCCTCTGCTTTTTAAGACGAAGAAACTCAATCAACTGAAGAAGAAAAGGGTCAAAGAGGAAGAGGAGAATATCTATGAGGTGGGACTTGAATGAGATCCTCTGTCTTTCTGTCATAGTCACTGTTTTCACCATTCTTCAGTCAATCAAACAAGTTCTAGAAGAAGGGAAGAGGAAGTCAACCTATCATAACCTCCCTTACCTCAATCCATATCCAGGGTCTAAATCTGGAGGAATGCTGCTCCACATATGATCAGATCCAGCGCTCTCTGGTCCAGGGCCCCTACCAAGACGTGGGAAACATGATTATGGAGGAGGAGGAAATCCAACTGGAGAAGCCTTGAATGAGAGGGGGAAGGAAGGAGGGGGATGAAGAGAGAGGGTGGGAGAAGCCTTGAATGAGAGGGGGAAGGAAGGAGGGGGATGAAGAGAGAGGGTGGGAGAAGCCTTGAATGAGAGGGGGAAGGAAGGAGGGGGATGAAGAGAGAGGGTGGGAGAAGCCTTGAATGAGAGGGGGAAGGAAGGAGGGGGATGAAGAGAGAGGGTGGGAGAAGCCTTGAATGAGAGGGGGATTTGATAGGAATTAGATAGGAATTTTCTTAACTGCCCCCCCCCCCCCTCCTTATGTTTGAATTTATAGAGTTGATCTGCGTTTTCCTTGCAGCCTTTGCTTATATTTGAATCTAATTTCTTAGTGGACCAAAAAGACAGTAACCTACAATGTCAAAGGGCATTTTGCTTTCAATTTTGCCTTTCATTACCAATGCCGATACCTAACAACTTTATATTCATAAGATAATTTTTTTCTGCATGTTTGCATTTTCTATGCTTTGTGTCTGCATTGGCCAAATGTTTTTTTTCTCTCTCCAATCTCCATAATTCAAGGCCTGGATTGTGCTTTGTAAATAAAATTATAAAACTGATTGCCTTATGTTTTCATGTTTACATATTTAGCATTTTAGCTTCATGAAATGTATTTATTTGTCATATGTCCCTCGCACCCATACCGATGAGACTCGCTTGATGGAGTCGCGGAATCGTTATCCCATTTCTGGCACCACTGTAGCAAAATTGAGGGGTAGCACAACTGTGACTTGATCCAAGTCAGTCAAACACCTTACCATTACACCAAGAGGTTCTTGATAGGTCTCTAGCACAGGAGGTTGGTGGCACCTTATTTGGGGAGGATGAGCTTGTGGGAATATGTGGAATGGTATCATATACATTAAACACATGGTTTGATGCCATTCCATTTGCTCCATTCCAACCGTTATGAGCCGTCTTCCCCTCAGCAGCCTCCACTGGCGATGTTGTAGCTTGTAGGCAGCTGTTAAGCCGTCACTAGCCTACATACAATACATTAAGGTTTACCTCCCTGTGATGGGAATCCTACTGACAGACAGTACTGTACTATGTTTACCACAGATGATTATCTGGGAAAGCTTTTGGACATTGCAACGCAGCAAAGAGGGCGGCGTTTGTCGAACTGGAGCACGTTAATAGGCTCTAGGAATGCATTGCCAGCGCTGACTGGCTGCAGTTTTGGTTGTGGGTGTGGCTCTTTTTACATGTATGACTAAAAGATTTGAGGAGGCGCTGCGAAAATAGTGGGCGAAGATGGCGTCGGGAAAGAAGGGAGGCAACAACAGCAGCCTCGGAAAAGGTTTGAATGGAAGACGTTCGTCAAAACATAAAGAGGGGCCAATAGGTACGTTATTTACAGCAGTTAGACCTTTCGCTTTATTGGTTTTTGATAATGGCGGTTAAATTGTTAACTTAGGTTGCAAACCCCAACTCTTGTCTTTCTTCTAGCTAGCTAACTAGGATGCCAACGTTAGCTAAGTTACAGAAAGATTTAAGACGTGGGAAGTGATAACAGTCTAACATGTAACTTTATAATTACGTTTTCTGGGAACTTATATTATGTGATATGAGGTTTCCATTAAAATAGTTGTTTCGAAGTTAAACTTAGTAGCTAACGTTAGCAAGGGGGAAACTTTCACAACTCGTTTTATTTCATAATGTAGGTACTGTAACGCGCTATCTCGCTACAATGTACCAATGCAATGACTTGGAAATTGTAACAATTTCGCCCGAGTATTTGACGGTAACGTTAGTTAGAATGACCCTTGTATCTAATCGAAACCTCTAGTTACCTGTTATAGCGGCATCTTTCTTTAGCCCCTGTTGCTTACGCCCAGCTCATGTAGGCTGACGATGGCAACTGTCCACCTGATCAGGTTGTCAACTCAGATAACACAGCGGGGTATGTGCGGTTAGGGATTAACGTTGGTTGTGTGTTGAGAAACTGCACAATGCAACAGCAGCATCATTCAGTCAGACAGTTCTCCCACTGTAGCAAGCTTCTTTACTAGTATTTATTTAAACTAGCACTCTATTTAAAAACAACTGGATTAAATATGTCCAAGAGCCTTTCACAATAGTCTCTCACAAATAAACCATTTATCTGTAGGTATTTAATAGTGAGGTGAACGAACTTGTTATTATCTTCAGCAAACGTGCCTCTTGGATGAAAACTGGCACTAGACTGTTATTGTGGTGCAAAGAGACGTGTTATTATCCCTATCTGTTAAGCCCCTTTTTGAGTGATTCCAGATCATGAGCGAAGAGCCAGATGCATTCTGCAGGGGTAGGATTTCCTGCTTCCCATAGACATTTGAATTGCAAAAATACCTGTGGATTGGATTCCCACAACATTAACCACACATTTAGCCTATCCATCAAAATATACAGGTAATGGTGAATGTAGCCTAGTTGTCAACATGAGCTGCAGATTAGGTCTGACCTTAGCAATGACCTGTTGTATGAGATGTTGACTCAACTGTCAGTTGACTAGCCACCTGTAGTGCTAGACTTTCTTTCCTGGTCTGTCATCTGTCAGACAGTGTAGTAAAGGGCTGAGGGGAAACCGGTGAGACCACCAGGCATGCTTGGTTGTGAGGGGTGGAGAGGGGCTCATTGTTACTAACGTCCTGTTGTGAAGTTTGGCCACAACTGAAATAGTCTGGAGCAAGGGTCGCACCTTCCGACCCACCATGACAGGAAATACCCCCCCCCCCCACCCCCTTACACAGGCCAAGGAAGATGTAGCCTAGCCTTCACACTGTTTGAATGCTTCTTCACTTCAATTAGCAATGGAGCCTACTTTCTCCGTCTTAGCCTATTATTGGTACCATGACATTTTGGATGAAAGTGAACTTCTATGCTATCTAAAGTTAAAGAGCAGTGCGGTGTGCACCACCCATCACATCTCTAGGCCTAGATGACATCATGTAATGATCAATTAGGGTAACTTGCACATACTATAGGCTTTAGTATTCATATTAGTGGTTGAACTTTGCGCTGTAATGGTCGTCTTAGAATTCTGCACCCACACTCTGTAGACCCTCTGTATTTTGTTCAATTATGTGAGTCCACAGTGTTTAAATTAATACCTGACTATTTGAATATCATTAACATGCAACGTATTCAAAGAGCATAGGAGACACTAAATGGATGTCAAGTAGCCAATTATCTCTGCTATGGATACTGAGGTACCAAGTTTGGAAATACGAGCAGACATGGTTATTACTTTTAATGAGACTTTATTTTCAAGATTAACTTGTAAGCCTCTTCTATCTAGAATGTAGAAAGTAATTTCACTCTCTTTGCCTGCCTCCTTACTTTTCTCATTGTAACTGGGCTGAGAATGTACCTTTTTTTCTTTGAAGATAAGCTTATCAGGGAGGGTGCTAAAACATTCAGTTAACCTATCCTTACTCTCTATTCAGGCGATTCATCATGTTTGTCCTGCAGTCTATGGGATCATTAGGATGCCACCTCACCTTGCATTTTTCAGTTGAAAAGTGACTTTGTATGTATGTGGTTCCCTAAACATTCTGACAGCCTCTATAACCCCTCAGACTTCCTGGTGGGTCACTAAATTAACCAAAACAATATTAAGGCCTAGCCAGTCAGACTCAAGCTGCAATCCAGGAGAAATGAGCTGAGCTGCCACCCACCAACAAGAATTTGTTCCCAGTGTTTGGAAAGCACTGCTTACAACCAATCCAGCTGCTGCCCTGGCACGTACAGTGCACTCAACAATGAGGTTCAGGCCTGGAGCAGACTTAGACATTTCTCAAGATTGGTCTGGCCTACACACACACACACACACACACACACATCTCAGCATCCCTAAACAGTACACGTTCAAAGGTTCAGTATTACTGTTAAGACTTGAACACACATGTTCAGACAGTATGAGGTGTTTGTGGTGTAGTAAGTGTCTGTTTGCATGTGAGTGTGCAGTAGGCTGTAGATGAAGATCCCTTTATTGGTCTACTGTTCACAAGGTCACACTGAAATTTTACCTCTGCTCCCAACCTCGCCGAAAGACATGCAGGTTGAAGAGGTTGCAGCGGAGTGCTGCCACACTGGACACCCATGGAGCAGTTGTTGTGGGGGTGGGTTAAGTGACTTGCTCAAGGGGCGGCAGGGTAGCCTAGTGGTTAGAGTGTTGGACTAGTAACTGGAAGGTTGCAAGTTCAAACCCCCGAGCTGACATGGTACAAATCTGTCGTTCTGCCCCTGAACAGGCAGTTAACCCACTGTTCCTAGGCCGTCATTGAAAATAAGAATTTGTTCTTAACTGACTTGCCTAGTTAAACAAAGGTAAAAAAAAAAAAAAAAAAATGGGAAGGGCACAACGGCAGGCGGTTTTTATTTTATTTATTTCACCTTTATTTAACCAGGTAGGCCAGTTGAGAACAAGTTCTCATTTACAACTTTGACCTGGCCAAGATAAAGCATAGCAGTGTGAACAGACAACAACACAGAGGTACACATGGAATAAACAATAAACAAGTCAATAACACTGTAGAAAAAAAAGAGTATATACATTGTGTGCAAAAGGCATGAGGAGGTAGGCGAATAATTACAATTTAGCAGATTAACACTGGAGTGATAGGTAAATTGGGTGGGCTATTTACAGATGGACTATGTACAGTTGCAGTGATCGGTTAGCTGCTCAGATAGCAGATGTTTAAAGTTGGTGAGGGAGATAAAAAATAATATATATTTGTAATTTTTTTATTTTTTTCAATTCGTTCCAGTCACAGGCAGCAGAGAACTGGAAGGAAAGGCGGCCAAATGAGGTGTTGGCTTTAGGGATGATCAGTGAGATACACCTGCTGGAGTGCGTGCTACGGGTGGGTGTTCCCATCGTGACCAGTAAACTGAGATAAGGCGGAGCTTTACCTAGCATGGACTTGTAGATGACCTGGAGCCAGTGGGTCTGGCGACGAATATGTAGCGAGGACCAGCCGACTAGAGCATACAGGTCGCAGTGGTGGGTGGTATAAGGTGCTTTAGTAACAAAATGGATGGCACTGTGATAAACTGCATCCAGTTTCCTGAGTAGAGTATTGGAAGCTATTTTGTAGATGACATCGCCGAAGTCAAGGATCGGTAGGATAGTCAGTTTTACTAGGGTAAGTTTGGCGGCGTGAGTGAAGGAGGCTTTGTTGTGGAATAGAAAGCCGACTCTAGATTTGATATGTTTGATATGAGTCTGGAAGGAGAGTTTGCAGTCTAGCCAGACACCTAGGTACTTATAGATGTCCACATATTCTAGGTCGGAACCATCCAGGGTGGTGATGCTAGTCGGGCGTGCGGGTGCAGGCAGCGAATGGTTGAAAAGCATGCATTTGGTTTTACTAGCATTCAAGAGCATCTAGGATTTGAAATATATTGAGACAAGTTAGACAGTAACCTGTAGCAAAATATAACTCAATTGATTGAACATGAAATGTATTTCAATATAATTGAAATATCACTATAGTCTACGGTTTATATTTTAATGCAGTCCTCTAGGTTTTAATTTTGTCACTTGTTCGTATCAATTGCATAGACATTGGCAACTTTGTATTTGTGGTCATTATAGCCTTAAAATGCTTTTGGGGTGTGTCATTTAAATCATGACCAAGAAAATGTAAGATATTTGGCTACAGAAGCTATTTCTTACTGATCTCTACATCTTCGGTCCAAAAAACAAATCCCGTGAAATGTATACACATATGGGGGGAGTTTCTGGCTAGCTACGAACTAGCTATGTCGGCCGTGGCGTGCATGACCAGAATGACACATCGCTGAGAGAGGAATTGTTGGACTGTTGCCCGAAGTCTACTCTTTTTTTTAAATTAGTTTATCCTGTAGCCTACTTTACCATACTTTTTAATGTACCTCCTGTAAATTCAGTGAATGAAATGTAGACCTACCCTTTGATCTAGAATAATATTGCTTTAAAATTCCTTTACTACTGTCTTACCTCATCATAACTATAAAACGAAGGATCTAAAACCTAGAGCTTGGATGATAAAACCAAAAATTATCGACAGTGACATTGCCTTCCTTTTACCAATGTGGCCTAGTGCTGCAAAGTTTTTATAGGACATTAGCCTACATTTTACTGGTAGATTAAGCAATTAGCCTACACGACTATATAGCAACAATATCATATTCAGAGTTAGCAATCTCTTTAGTGTTTTTTTTAGTTTCCCACTTCCTCAGGTGGTGAATATTATAGTTTATACTCCAATATGCACAAAGATGTCGACAAATTCCCTGAAGAGCCAAAAATAAATCTGATCATTCTGTAGCCTATTTTGACAGGTTGAACATCAAAATATCAATCATGCATTTCCTGGATGTTCGATGAAATAGCTTACTTTTTTAATCATAGGCTACCATCTCAGTTGACTGACTAGGCACTGGAAAAAATGTCTAGAGCCCTGCCGCTAATGTAAATTAACTGTCTATTAAAACTTTTATCGCGCAAAATAGTTAATTTTCTCAATATGACTTTTTGTCTCGGCCAGCTCTAGCACCTCCCCAAGAATGATTTATTGATTTTATTGTTAGTGCTCTACTAGAATCTGACAAAAGGAATTTTCTCTCACATGCTCACACGCAGTTGTCTTTGACCATGGTATCTACCAATTTGACTGAAGGTCACTGGGAGTTGCCTGCTGAACTGCCAATAACAGCCAAGGTTACTAACTTCCAGGGGGGGAGAGGCGGAGGTTAGGCTACAGTATATCACCACTTGGAAAAGGGTATTATTTCAATCTGACATCGGGGAACATACATGCACCCAATCCCCCTGCTCGGTTCTGTGTGTATACTGTGCATGCGAACAATGTCTGTTTTACCCTGACTGGGTAAAGAGTCATGTCCCCAGAGTACAGCTCAGTGGGACTGCTGGCATGTGGATAAAGAATCCCTGCCCTTTTAAAACAGAGCGGGGGTGAGGAGTACAGAGTGAATAGAAAAACAAGACTGGTTGGAAGTGGATGAAGAATGACATACTGCCTGACACAAAAACAGACAGGGGAAGAGTCGCCAAGTGCGGGAGAGAAGGTGAAGCGCGGGAGGATAAATCCTAAAACTCTGTCTGTCTCTTTTACTTCACTCTTCTCTTCTTCTCTTGTTGCTGTTGTTGAAGAGAGGTGACTGACAAGGACAGAACCATGAACCCGGACACGGGTAAAAAAAGCTATTTATACTCATGGCTTTAGAGTAGTTGTGACCTACAGCATGCTTAATGCCTATATATGTATCTGCCTGCGCATACACATTATTTACCTTTTTCTCTCACCCATCCACACCATTCCCCCTGTAGGGCTCATTAGAAGCCCGTTGTGCTGCTGGTGGTAGTTGTTGTACATGATTTATTAATGAATCCCTTACCTTTTCTAGGCAGCTGGTCTGTAGTCTAGTTGAATTTAAGGTGAACATGCAGACAGTTGATATTTTACTTTGAAGTATTTATGCTGCTACTGTTTGTAGCCAACTGTAAAATAAATAAATAAAATGACTAGCCTCGACACATTTTAAGAATTCACGGGCATGTTAGGTTGCGGGGTAAGTCAATGCAAAACATTGTTGAATTCAAATGTTATGCTAAGTCCTCAACAGTTTGTGACCGACCACCTGGGTTCAGTCTTATGTTGCAAAATTTGAAGTTGAAGGAAGTTATTGCTAGTTTGACCACCAGAGGGCATCTTTAAGCATCGACTACATTGCAAGTTGAGGGATTTTCACAACAGTAGCCGGGCTATAAGAAATATTGTCCTTCTAATTGGAAACATTTGCATTCTGGGCTAAAATCTTTATTGTAACCACAATGTCACATAATTTGTATCTACCTTTCCAATTACTTTTAGAGTTTGAGATTTACAAAGGTGCGCTTTTAATTATTATTTACTTTGTTTTAGTTTGAACGTGCAGACTTTTTTCTTTAAATGATTGTTTTATGTAGGATGATACATTTGACCAGTTGCAATTGTAAGTAGGCCTAATAAAAAAAAATCCTGCTTCTATTACGCTGTTAAGCCTCATAGCCTACCTCAGCCAGTTAAGTTATTTTATATAGGTCTAGGCTCTGAAGAAATAGACCTCTTGTTGTTTGTAAAGTCAAATTAAAATGAAGATTATTGTTGAAATAAATTGCTCTACTGGTGTAGGTTTTCTCCATCTGTTGGTGTGCAACACTTGCCTAACGTGTGAATTTCTCATGTCGCACATCAAATTGAAACATATTGTCATTCTCTGCGGTGTAACGTTATTGTATTTGGCGCAGCGAAGGTGTCCACTTTAGGCCGGGGATTGTATGCCTGTTGAGGGCTAGCTCTAGTGTAAATCCCTGTAATAAGGATATCTTCAATACAGTGTTCTAGCGTGACCTGCCCAGAAGAGTGTAGCCTACCGCCTATAGAAATATAATGACTGAGGGCAGTTTCTAATTAGCAAAGCTGGTCTCGTGAATTGCAAAAAGTTATGGGATTTTAGAACCCCATTGTCTTAACCTTGTAATCTTCAACCTACACGTTAACTAGCTGGCTAGATGTTTTTTTCTGGCATTAGTTTAAATTTCTATTTTTATTTCACTCAACTTATGATCTGCTTCAGACTGCTTGCGTTCTGCCTAAGCAGCATAGCTACAATGCTTGAGCTGGTCCCATGGTTGATTCAGAGCAGTAGACCCTTTGCATTATTGTGACTCCATTGTCTTAACTTCTTGCGGATCAGTGGGACGCTAGCGTCCCATTTCGACAACTTCTGGTGAAATTGCAGGAATACAGAAATAGTCATATTTAACATTCATGAAAATACAAGTGTCATAAATCAGTTTAACTTCTTGGATATAGGGGGCGCTCTTTTAATTTATGGATAAAAAAAACGTTTCCATTTTAAACCAGATATTTTGTCACGAAAAGATGCTCGACTATGCATATAATTGACAGCTTTGGAAAGAAAACACTCTGACGTTTCCAAAACTGCAAAGATATTATCTGTGAGTGCCACAGAACTCATGCTACAGGCGAAACCAAGATGAAACTTCAAACAGGAAATGAGCAGAATTTGAGGCTCTGTTTTCCATTGTCTCCTTATATGGCTGTGAATGTGCCATGAACGAGCCTAAGCTTTCTGCCGTTTGTCCAAGATGTCTGCAGCATTGTGACGTATTTGTAGGCATATCATTGGAAGATTGGCCATAAGAGACTACATTTACCAGGGGTCCGCCCGGTGTCCTTTGTCTAAATTGGTGCGTAATCTTCAGCTGCAGGCGTTTTCCCATGGGATTCAGAGGAAAGCACACTTCCACGAACGATATCATCGAAGAGATATGTGAAAAACACCTTGAGGATTGATTCTAAACAACGTTTGCCATGTTTCAGTCGATATTATGGAGTTAATTTGGAAAAAAGTTCGGCGTTTTGATGACTGAATTTTCAGGGTTTTTTGGTAGCCAAACGTGATGTAAAAAACGGAGCGATTTCTCCTATACAAAGAATCTTTTTGGACAAACTGAACATTTGCTATCTGAGTCTCCTCATTGAAAACATCCGAAGTTCTTCAAAGGTAAATTATTTTTATTTGAATGCTTTTCTTGTTTTTGTGAAAATGTTGCCCGCTGAATGCTAATGCTAAATGCTACACTAGCTATCAATACTGTTACACAAATGCTTGTTTTGCTATGGTTGAGAAGCATATTTTGAAAATCTGAGATGACAGTGTTGTTAACAAAAGGCTAAGCTTGAGAGCTAGCATATTTCATTTCATTTGCGATTTTCAATGAATAGTTAACGTTGCGTTATGGTAATGGCCTTGAGGCTGTAGTCACGATCCCGGGTCCGGGATGGCTCGACGCAAGAAGTTAAAGCTTAACCTTCCCATTTTAAATCTAAGCATGGGTACACAAAATATCTGACAGTGGTGGCTCCTCAGAGGAGAGTGAATTTCATAAATAGTGAAACATTAAAGGTATCCTTTTTAGGACATTAACCATGTGTAGGTAATGTGGAAAGATGGACACAAATGATTTGTTGCAAGTTGGGGGGGGGGGGTTCACACCTATCCCGGCTATTATTCAACCTTTACTAAAGAATTGTTTAGTCTATTGTTCAGCTAATAGCCCATCCTGCTAGCTTGTGAAAAACAAATAATACTTTTTACTTTTGTTGATCTCTAAAAGTTCCCAGAAATGTTCCATACTCACAAAAAGCTTATTTCTCAAATGTTGTGCACAAATTTGTTTGCATCCCTTTTTAGTGACATTTCTCCTTTGCCAAGATAGTCCATCCACCTGACAGGTGTAGCATATCAAGAAGCTTATTAAACAACATGATCATTACACAGGCACACCTTGTGCTGGGGACAAAATGTCACTATAAAATGTTCAATTTTGTCACAACACAATTTCACAGATCTGAACTTTTGAGGGAGCATGCAATTGGCATGCTGACTGCAGGAATGTCCACCAGAGCTGTTGCCAAATAATTGAATGTTCATTTCTCTGCCATAAGCCACGTCCAACAATTTTAGAGAATTTGTCAGTATGTCCAACTGGCCTCACAACCGCAGACCACGTGCAAGGTGTTGTGTGGGCGAGTGGTTTGCTGATGTAAATGTTGCGAACGGAGTGCCCCATGTGGTGGTGGGGTTATAAGCTACGGCCAATGAACACTTGCATTTTATTGATGGGAATTTGAAGGCATTGAGATACCGTGGTGAGCTTTTGAGCCCCATTGTCTTGCTATTCATCTGCCACAATCACCTCATGTTTCAGCATTATAATGCACGGCCCATGTTCCAAGGATCTGTACACAATTCCTAGAAGCTGAAAATGTCCTAGTTCTTCCATTGCCTGCATACTCACCAGATATGTCACCCGTTGAGCTTGTTTGGGATGCTCTGGATCAATGTGGACGACAGGGTCTTCCAGTTCCCGCCAATATCCAGCAATTTCGAACACAACCATTTGAAGAGGAGTGGGATAACATTCTACGGGTCACAATGAACAGCCTGATCAACTCGATGTGAAGGAGATGTTACTCTTCATGAGGCAAATTGTGGTCACACCAAATACTTTTCTGATCTACGCCCCTACCTTTTTTTTAAGGTATCTGTGACCAACAAATGTTTATCTGTATTCCCAGTCATGTGAAATGCATAGATAAGTACCTAATGAATTTATTTTAGTTGACTGATTTCCTTATGAACTGTAACTCAGTAAAGTCTTTTTTTGAAATTGTTGCTTTTATTTTTGTTTAGTATACATGGGTGAACGCTTCACGGCAGACTGGAACTCCAGTTTAACTAAGACGTCCTGTGTCGTTTCCGTTTTGTTTGTAGCTACAGCTTGTTGGGCCTGTTGTGTAAAGTCACTCCGGTTCAAATTGACTATACAGAAATTAGTCCAACTTTTTCCCACTGATTTTTGCAGCAATTGTGTTGAGCAGTAGCAACACTTTTGCAGTTCTCCATGGCTAACATGTCTCAAAAAAGCCACGGTATCATCTACTGAGCAGCTCATGTTATCGACAGCATTATGCTACATGGCAGACCAATCCAAACTCCTCTCAGCATGTCCAGCCCATCCATTATCTTAGCCAATCATGACTAGCGGGTAGGTTCCGGTCTTTTTTACTGTGGCTAAACCAACAGTTTTATTTGTATTTACAGATGGCATACAAGTTTGGTTAAAGCACATGTAAGTTCATATGTTCCAGAAGGCATTTTGATAAAAAAAAAAAATATGTTGAAATGCTTCTCCTGTGAAGTAGTGACGTGTGACATATGCCTAGCTTCCTGAAACGGGTCACATTTTCCATCGTTTTCTCTTTCAGAAACCGCCACAGTCCTTTGCCAAGTACAGCAAAAATTAAAACATTCTGCCAAAATAATAAATAGACAGGTAGCTTATGTAAAAGATTTTACAGTATTGCTGTGCAATAGGTTATGATGCGATGCTCCTATTTAATCTGAACCGATACCAAGTTAGGGCTTGGCCTTAAAGACAAGTCTATAGAAATGGAAACAGTCTGAGCAAGCTACAGCTGTTCAGTCCTTAACACTCATCTAAAATATTTGGGATCCAAACAGTCACATTACATTGCAACCATTCTGACCACAGTGAAAGTGGCATAAGTCGACTTTTACACCAGGGGCCTCATTTATAACTGTACATTTCACACTAAATATCTGCTTGTGCCATTTCTGAAAGTAGGTCTAAAATGTTTAAACTTGGCAAATGCAATACCTACACAGGTTTTCCTTTTATAAATCAGACCTGTTGTAAAACTGAGCGTGTGAACTAGCATAATAACGCTGTCAACAAAAATACCCTCCATTCACCTTTTTATGGTGACAACACACTTTATCCCCAACAATGGAATCAGGGAGGGGACTGTGGATCTGTCTCTGTTTGTTGGTCACACGCAGTATCTCAGACAGCACTGGGACGAGTTTGACAACTTTGGTGAATTGAGTCTTGCCATAGAGATCCGCCACTTACAAAATTAAACAGATTTGCCAAGGCGGGAGCTATAGTAATTAACTGAAATTTGTTAGTCACATTATCATTTGGCCCAAGGGTAGTCGCTGCATCATTCGTGGGTTACGACATGTTTGCTCTATAATTTGAAACCATTTGAGTTAAGCCACAGCAGTAAAAAATATAATGTAAATTTGATCTAATTTCTGTAGAGGTGTGGGCAGAATTGAAATCTCTTTTTAAAAGTAAACATGCATGATGCCTATAGCGAGTGCCAAAAACTTGATTCTATATTCTAAATCATTAAAGTAAAATGCTACAGCCCACACTTCTATGCAAAAGACATTGTGATTCAATATTTTGTTTACCAATGGATTGTTTCTATCTGCTGCCTTGAGTTATGCACACGTACGTCATTCACTTTAGCATCATACATTAATGCAGATCTCTTCTGGGCCCTTAGTCAAGTGAATTATCGGTAGTTGGCTTTGCTATGCGTGTCTGATATTCTTTAGATTTAACAACGCAAAGCTGAATCTTACATTCGGTCTTGCAGCCTCCTTAACTGAGACAGATAATATGCTGAAGGAGAGAGATTAGAGTATTTGCCTAATCCTGGATTAATTTAGGTGTATGACTTTGCATTTTATTGATGAACAATGGTCTTCATTGTAATTTCAAAACAAGATGTGGCGAATACATTAGGCATGACCCATAATCATTCACATATGATGGAGAGGTGGTAAGGCTCGTGAGAAGATGTCTACCAAAAAATTGTGAGGGCCTATAATGCAGATTTTTATTCTGGTTCAAATTGCAACAACTGCTGCTTATTCAGTATCAGCAGTGATCTTGTTCTGCGGGCAGTTATGCTGCTACTAATTAAGCAATGTCAGGTTATTTTACACTACTCCCAATACTGCATTATGTTGCAGTCGTCACATTAGATCAGATTGCTCTTCCAATGTTCACAGCTAAACTCTGTATTGCGCTCTCGGTCTTGCGCGCTCTCTGTGTCTGTTGCAAATTGGTAGGGATATCCTTGTCTCATTGCGGCACCAGCGACTCCTGTGGCGGGCCGGGCGCAGTGCTCGCTAACCAAGGTCGACAGGTGCACAGTGTTTCCTCCGACACATTTGTGCGTCTGGCTTCCGGGTTGGATGCGCGCTGTGTTAAGAAGCAGTACGGCTTGGTTGGGTGTGTTTCTAGGACGCATGACTTTCGACCTTCGTCTCTCCCGAGCCCATACGGGAGTTGTAGCGACGAAACAAGATAGTAACTACTAATAATTGGATACTACGAAATTGGGCATAAAAAGGGGGGTAAAAATTTAAATAAAATAAAAAAAATACAAAGATAAACTGACAATGAAAGATCAGTGAGCAAATTGCACAAGTTTAGGTAGTACATCTCTGAGAAGCTGTTCTGCTGACTTTATAAAATGACATTCTATTCCAAAATGAATTAAAATAAAATGACACCATCTAAAATATAATTTCCACCTCCAGAACTGAGCCCTATTTGTAAAATGATTTCAAATCATTTTTACATATTGGACCTTGCATATAGGTTGGTCCATATTATCAGGTATGCTGTTAGCAATAAGAAATATCACCTGTAGTGGCTATAAATAAATGGGTAACCCCATGCTTCAGCCTTTTTGCATTTACAATGGGCGAATCATGAGCTTGATCCCAAATGTGATCTCAACTATTTAGCATGTATTGAGGAATTGTCTCAAACTTGCATAAACACAGTGAATATACACAACCTAATGTCACTTGTTAAATCCACTTCAATCAGTGTAGATGAAGGGGAGGAGACAGGTTAAAGAAGGATTTTTAAGCCTTGAGACAATTGATGCAAGGATTGTGTATGTGTTGCATTCAGAGGGTGAATGGGCAAGACAAAAGATGTACAGTGGGGCAAAAAAGTATTTGGTTAGCCACCAATTGTGCAAGTTCTCCCACTTAAAAAGATGAGAGGCCTGTAATTTTCATCATAGGTACACTTCAACTATGACAGACAAAATGAGAAAAAATTATCCAGAAAATCACATTGTAGGATTTTTTTATGAATTTATTTGCAAATTATGGTGGAAAATAAGTATTTGGTCAATAACAAAAGTTTATCTCAATACTTTGTTATATACCCTTTGTTGGCAATGACAGAGGTCAAATGTTTTCTGCAAGTCTTCACAAGGTTTTCACACACTGTTGCTAGTATTTTGGCCCATTACTACATGCAGATCTCCTTTAGAGCAGTGGTGTTTTGGAGCTGTTGCTGGGCAACACAGACTTTCAACTCCCTCCAAATATTTTCTATGGGGTTGAGATCTGGGGACTGGCTAGGCCACTCCAGGACATTGAAATGCTTCTTAAGAAGCCACTCCTTCGTTGCCCGGGCGGTGTGTTTGGGATCATTGTCATGCTGAAAGACCCAACCACGTTTCATCTTCAATGCCCTTGCTGATGGAAGGAGGTTTTCACACAAAATCTCACGATACATGGCCCCATTCATTCTTTCCTTTACACGGATCAGTCGTCCTGGTCCCTTTGCAGAAAAACAGCCCCAAAGCATGATGTTTACACCCCCATGCTTCACAGTAGGTATGGTGTTCTTTGGATGCAACTCAGCATTCTTTGTCCGCCAAACACTACGAGTTGAGTTTTTACCAAAAAGTTATATTTTGGTTTCATCTGATCATATGACATTCTCCCAATCTTCTTCTGGATCATCCAAATGCTCTCTAGCAAACTTCAGACTGGCCTGGACATGTACTGGCTTAAGCAGGGGGACACGTCTGGCACTGCAGGATTTGAGTCCCTGGCGGCGTAGTGTGTTACTGATGGTAGGCTTTGTTACTTCGGTCCCAGCTCTCTGCAGGTCATTCACTAGGTCCCCCTGTGTGCTTCTGGGATTTTTGCTCACCGTTCTTGTGATCATTTTGACCCCACGGGGTGAGATCTTGCGTGGAGCCCCAGATCGAGGGAGATTATCAGTGGTCTTGTATGTCTTCCATTTCCTAATAATTGCTCCCACAGTTGATTTCTTCAAACCAAGCTGCTTACCTATTGCAGATTCAGTCTTCCCAGCCTGGTGCAGGTCTACAATTTTGTTTCTGGTGTCCTTTGACAGCTCTTTGGTCTTGGCCATAGTGGAGTTTGGAGTGTGACTGTTTGAGGTTGTGGACAGGTGTCTTTTATACTGATAACAAGTTCAAACAGGTGCCATTAATACAGGTAACGAGTGGAGGACAGAGGAGCCTCTTAAAGAAGAAGTTGCAGGTCTGTGAGAGCCAGAAATCTTGCTTGTTTGTAGGTGACCAAATACTTATTTGCAAATAAATTCATTAAAAATCCTACAATGTGATTTTCTGGATATTTCTTTCATTTTGTCTGTCATAGTTGAAGTGTACCTATGATGAAAATTACAGGCCTCATCTTTTTAAGTGGGAGAACTTGCACAATTGGTGACTGACTAAATAATTTTTCCCCCACTAAGTGCCTTTGAACAGGTATGGTAGTAGGTGCCAGGTCCACCAATTTGTGCCAAGAAATGCAATGCTGCTCTTTTTTCACACTCAACAGTTTCCCATGTGTATCAAGAATGGTCCATCACCCAAAGGACATCAAGCCAACTTAACATTAGGAAGGCGTTCATAATGTTTAGTGTACTCTGTGAAACACCTTGTGCCTGTACTTCTCACAGAAGACTTTGGCACTATTTTTTTCACTTACTGTTGACCGGGGCAGATCTAGCAGGGCAGAAATTTTACAAACGGACTTGTTGGATAGTTGCATCCTATGATGGTGCCACTGTGAAAGTCACTGAACTCTTCAATAAGGCTTTTCTCCTGGCAATGTTTGTCTGAAGATTGCATGGCGTGTCTTCTAATTTGAAGGGGTATCCACGTTTGTAGTTAGTGTTTCTTGCATAGAATACACAAGAACAAGCAGAACTAGGTAAATAGATCACTTTCTCCCTGTGCCATTCCTCGTTTTTATTTTATTTAACTAGGCAAGTCAGTTGAGAACAAATTATTATTTTACATTGATTGCCTACCCCAGCCAAACCCTCCCCTAACCCGTAAGATGATGGGCCAATTGTGCGCCCCCCTATTTGTTTAAGCCTCTTGCCTCTTGCCTTCTGTATTCTTCCTTTCAGTGTGGCAGTGTGCAAGTCACGGGAATGTTGCATATATGCCCAGTAGATTATATTCCCAATAACTTGAACCAATAGGAAATTACATGCATAGAATTTCTAAAATAAAACAAGGCCTTACGTTTTCAAATGTTTTTTGCTTTCAACTTTAGATACCAAGTTTTAATAGAATTCCATGCTGTTTTTAGGTTCCGTTTAGGTTTCGGATTTACTTGATCACAAAAACGAATGAATTTGTCATGTAATGTGTAAGAATCTAGTTGTACTAAGCTCTTGCTAAGCCAGCGTCTGTTTCAGTATTGCTATACTTGTCTCATGTCCAGTCACTGGTACTGGTGGCCCCTGGGCCCAACATTAGACACACTCTTTTGGACACATTGCCACCAACTCTGTCCAGCAGCAATGTGCGCACACACACCCTCCCTCTGTTTCTGGTTAACTATAGATACTTGGTTTGTGACAGAGGGAGGGAGAGAGGGAGAAAATGAAATGGCATACGAAGAGCTAGTGGAAGAGGAGTTTTGTCCCAAAGGGTGTGCTGCATTCTGGGATGCTTGGTGATGGAGGCTGAGAAATTTGGGTAATTGGAGAGAGGGTGGTTGGGTAATGTAGGCCAAAGCATAGGGTGTACTCAATGTAGCAGTCAACTGAAGAATACCAGGTAAATTACACATTATTTGCTTCATGCTTTGGAAGAGAAAAAGTAATTGGCAATGAATAAGCCTGATAATACATTTTTTTTTCAATGCTGTGATGTTTTGGACTCTCCCCTCCAGTAAGTGGTAGACGTCACATGCCTAGTGTCATTCCATTGCTTTCTGATGTGAGACACAAATGGAGACCGATGTAGTGATGGGGAGATTCACTGGTGTGTGTGACAAGTTGCTGCCTGGTTGTCAGGAGGTTGAGATTCCTCACAGCAAAGTGATGGCCCCTCTGACTGACTTGTACAGTACCATAAATGTCTGTGGCTGGCCCACCATTTCTCTGAGAGGCATTGTACCTGTAATGCCTTCCTTATTCCATTCCTTGTTGCTTTTCTTCATATACATTCATAATTGAAGCACTGTTGGATCTTAGAATCAGTGGCCTTTACTAGAGGTCGACCGATTTCAAGTTTTCATAACAATCGGAAACCGGTATTTTTGGACGCCGATTAAAAAATAATATATTTATTTTTAAACCTGCATATTTAGCTAAAAGAAATTCAGGTTAGCAGGCAATATTAACCAGGTGAAATTGTGTCACTTCTCTTGCGTTCGTTCATTGCACGCAGAGTCAGTGTATATGCAACAGTTTTGGCCGACAAGATATTGCACACTAATGAGATGCTATTGAGCCCACACTACTACACTGTCTGAGCCAAGGACTACATGCTTTCTGTTAAGTTTGGACTAAAATACTGATTTGGGTGAATATATTTTATGATATACATGATTTTTTTTGATAACTAGTAGCCTACAGCAAAGTGTGTTTAAATCATTTCTAATGTTAATAATTTCTGCTAGTCAGTTTTTGCTACCATGTGGGTTTTAGCTTGCTCGAGCCTGCTAACTGAGTGTTAATTCACCTGTTTCCATGTTTAATATTAAACCATTTATCTTACAAAGGAGGAGTTTAATCTAACGGCTTAACTATTTATCTGTACATGGAATGGTATTTTTTTTTTTAACACAAATCTCATCTTTACAGTGTCCTTGGCTTTTTCCAATCTGTGTGGAGACATTTCACTGCAGCTAATGTAGAAGGAAAAGCTGTGTACACTTGCAAATACTGTGCCAAATTATATGTGAAGAATGCAACAAAGATGCAGAATCATCTGGCCAGGTTCATAAAGTTCCCTCAGCGCTCATACCAAGCAACCTCTAACAGAAGTCCCTCTACTTCTATTAGAAGTGAAAATTATGAATCGGACATCTTATCGATAGCAACAGCTCATGGTCCTCCTTGAATCAGAAGTTTTTTTTTTAATCAATGGAGGAACGTATTCAGAGATGCTGATGAATGTCTTGCTCGAGCTGTGTATGCAACTGATTCACCTCTAATTCTCACAGGCAATGTGTATTGAAAGAGATTTCTGAATGTCCAATAAATGTCCATATCAATCTGTTGATATGGACAGCCCCATCAAGAGGATCCTCCCAGATGTAATTTGGGAGAGAGTGGTAAGCGGCCTGAAACTCCTGAAATCTATAGCAGTAGCCATTAAATGGATTGAGGGAGACAATGCCATCAGACTCTGCTTGTAGACATAAGAGAAGAAATCCGTACTGCCCTGCTCACTTCACTGTTGCGCCAAGCAGAGGAAACTGCTGTTCTGAAATGCACCAAAAAGCGTGAAGACTTCTGCCTGAAGCCCATACACGCCGCAGCGTACATGTTGGAACCAAAGTTTGCTGGCAAGCGCATCCTGTCTGGTGCAGAGATCAACCAGGCCTATGGTGTCATCACTACTGTGTTTCGCCACCTTGGCCTGGATGAGGGCAAGGTTCTTGGCAGTCTGGCAAAGGACGCTTCCAGGCAAAGGCTTTGGGATGGAGATGCAATATGACAGTTGTGCCAACATATCTTATCAGCCACCTGGTGGAAGGGACTTTGTGGATCTGAGGCTCCTTCCCCTGTTGCCTCCATTATCCTCAATCCCACCAACATCAGCCGCCTCAGAGCGCAACTGGTCCTTGTTTGGGAACACGCACACCATAGCACGCAACAGGCTGACCAACACAAGTGTTGAAAAATTGGTGGCCATCCAGGCAAATTTGAGGCTTTTTGCGCCTGACAATGAGCCATCATCAACAGGGTTGGAAAGTGACAGTGAAGATGAGGCCTCAGTCTGATGTTCAAGAGGTGGACATTGAGGTCCAGGGAGAAGACATGGATGACAGACAGAGAGGAAGACAACCAAAGCTTTAGTTTCTGGACTATCATTTTACAGATGTATGTTGAAAATGTTTTTGGGAGATGCGATGGATCATTCAATATTCCCTTTTTGTTCAGTGAAATCATTCCATGTGAAGTCAACTCATTCAATTCGTAACTAAGTGTTTCTATTTCTATTGGAAGGATTTAATCATTTGCAATTGTCTACTTATGATAAGGTAAAAGGTTTGTTTCGGGCTCCATATGATATGGTAAATATCTCCAAAGCAAAAAACATTGACATTTTTAAATGGTATTAATATTAATTCCCATATTCCCACAGAAATGTTCCACCTCTGAAAATTACCTAAAATGTGCCACCCTAATAACAGCAGTATTCCGTTGCTAGGGTAATGATGCAAACAATGCCTGTTTTAATGAATGTGGCTATGTGTATGTTTTCTAGTATGTCATGGGATAGACTCTTACTCCAAATCACCTGTTGTATAAGGCTGGCTATAGTGGGTCATCCATTTGAATGAAGTGAGTATTAAGTATAGCCTATTTTGGGGGGAATAAGACAGGATCAGTCTTTGTATGGTGTTGCATGCTGATTGTTTCTCTCTTCCCCCCCAGTGATGGACACCAAGGCGGTGTTTACTGCCCTGTACAGTGTGTGTGAGGAGAATGCTACGTTCTTCTCTGAGGGTGCTAAGGGGGCCCAGGGGGGCGCGGCACAGCGACTGGTGGACACCATGACCCTGATCCAGGAGCACGCCAGCAGCCTGGAACCTGTCATCTCCGGCTTTGCTGCTGTCTACCACCACTTTGACTTTGACCCACACATACCAGCCAATGGATACCGCTCTCTAGTCAAGGTAGAATGGCAGGGTTTGTTTGTCTGTATGTGTGACAACTCCCTAGTTAAGAGAGATTGAGGGAGTGTGTGTGTTGTGTTTTTGAGCGTCCTTAGTGCATATATATGTGTGTGTATACAGTGCCTTGCGAAAGTATTCGGCCCCCTTGAACTTTGCGACCTTTTGCCACATTTCAGGCTTCAAACATAAAGATATAAAACTTTTTTTTTGTGAAGAATCAACAACAAGTGGGACACAATCATGAAGTGGAACGACATTTATTGGATATTTCAAACTTTTTTAACAAATCAAAAACTGAAAAATTGGGCGTTCAAAATTATTCAGCCCCTTTACTTTCAGTGCAGCAAACTCTCTCCAGAAGTTCAGTGAGGATCTCTGAATGATCCAATGTTGACCTAAATGACTAATGATGATAAATACAATCCACCTGTGTGTAATGAAGTCTCCGTATAAATGCACCTGCACTGTGATCGTCTCAGAGGTCCGTTAAAAGCACAGAGCGCATCATGAAGAACAAGGAACACACCAGGCAGGTCCGAGATACTGTTGTGAAGAAGTTTAAAGCCGGATTTGGATACAAAAAGATTTCCCAAGCTTTAAACATTCCAAGGAGCACTGTGCAAGCGATAATATTGAAATGGAAGGAGTATCAGACAACTGCAAATCTACCAAGACCTGGCCGTCCCTCTAAACTTTCAGCTCATACAAGGAGAAGACTGATCAGAGATGCAGCCAAGAGGCCCATGATCACTCTGGATGAACTGCAGAGATCTACAGCTGAGGTGGGAGACTCTGTCCATAGGACAACAATCAGTTGTATATTGCACAAATCTGGCCTTTACGGAAGTGTGGCAAGAAGAAAGCCATTTCTTAAAGATATCCATAAAAAGTGTTGTTTAAAGTTTGCCACAAGCCACCTGGGAGACACACCAAACATGTGGAAGAAGGTGCTCTGGTCAGATGAAACCAAAATTGAACTTTTTGGCAACAATGCAAAACGTTATGTTTGGCGTAAAAGCAACACCGCTCATCACCCTGAACACACCATCCCCACTGTCAAACATGGTGTTGGCAGCATCATGGTTTGGGCCTGCTTTTCTTCAGCAGGGACAGGGAAGATGGTTAAAATTGATGGGAAGATGGATGGAGCCAAATACAGGACCATTCTGGAAGAACCTGATGGAGTCTGCAAAAGACCTGAGACTGGGACGGAGATTTGTCTTCCAACAAGACAATGATCCAAAACATAAAGCAAAATCTACAATGGAATGGTTCAAAAATAAACATATCCAGGTGTTAGAATGGCCAAGTCAAAGTCCAGACCTGAATCCAATCGAGAATCTGTGGAAAGAACTGAAAACTGCTGTTCACAAATGCTCTCCATCCAACCTCACTGAGCTCGAGCTGTTTTGCAAGGAGGAATGGGAAAAAATTTCAGTCTCTCGATGTGCAAAACTGATAGACATACCCCAAGCGACTTACAGCTGTAATCGCAGCAAAAGGTGGCGCTACAAAGTATTAACTTAAGGGGGCTGAATAATTTTGCACGCCCAATTTTTAAGTTTTTGATTTGTTAAAGTTTGAAATATCCAATAAATGTCGTTCCACTTCATGATTGTGTCCCACTTGTAGTTGATTCTTCACAAAAAAATAGTTTTACATCCTATGTTTGAAGCCTGAAATGTGGCAAAAGGTTGCAAAGTTCAAGGGGGCCGAATACTTTCGCAAAGCACTGTCTCTGTGTGTGTGTGTGTGCCTGACGGCCTCAAAATTGGGGAAAACTCAACACCAGCATCGTATGCCTCAAGTTTATTTTTATTTCCGCTTTTTTTTTGCTACCAATTGATTGTCACGATAGAACCTTTTCAGGATCCCTCTTTTATTGATGAGAAATCATGACCACCTCTCTGCCAGCTGCTTACCTCAATTTCAAAGTCTCAATTTCTGTCTCCACCTTTTTTAATGGTCTCTCACACTCCTTTTCTGTACCTGTTGTTTTTTGCTCTGACATTCTCTTTCTTAATGTTATTCCCCTCTCACACACGCACTTTTCTTCCTCCCCCCTAATTTCTTTCACTCCCTTCTTTTTCCTCCCACCCCTCTCCTAGGTGGTGCGCTGCTGCATTCTCCACATCATTCACAAGGGGCGCTACATCTCCACCAACCGACGCAGCATCTTCTTTCGGACGGCCCACAACGCAGGGGAGATGGAGGCCTACTGCTCGGCCCTATGTCAGCTGAGAGCCCTGCTCTACCTGGCCCAGCGACTGCTGCACGACAACAGCCACGGGAACCTCTTCTTCCACGAGGAGAGCGGCCTCAGCCAGAGCTTTGTCCGGGAGTACTCCTCCATGCACAAGGGCTGCTTCTACGGACGCTGCCTTGGATTCCAGGTAGGGGGGGGATTTGGAGGGAGGAATACTTTTGGAATGACTGAGGCCCTTTTGGTTAGCCTCAGGGAAAAATATTTTGTAGTGATTTGTGTTCATGTCTCTCCTCTTCCAGTTCACTCCAGCCATCCGTCCCTGTCTGCAGACCATAGCCATCGGCCTGGTGGCCTTTGGAGAGAACTACAGGCGCAACCAGTCAGGCATTGGTCAGTGGCTCCAGCAAACCTCCCTATTGATGGAAACAAAAGCCACTCAATCATTAATAAATTCTCATTTACATCCTAAACCATTCTACTGACATGGCAACTCAGTCGACGTGAAGGGATTGTGAGGGTGAATATCAATGCTAGATACAATACATCATTAACCTCGAAGGTATGTGGGACACTACCGTTGCCTGGCCAGAAGCCGGTGAAACTGCAGAGCGCCAAATTCAAAAAGAGAAATACTCATAATAAAAATTCATGAAACATACAAGTGTGTTACATCGGTTTAAAGATTAACCTCTTGTTAATTCAGCCTTGTGTCAAATTTCAAAAAGGCTTTACGGCGAAAGCATACCATGCGATTATCAGAGGACAGCGCCCAGCACACAAACGCATACAAGCATTTTCCAGCAAGGTAGAGGAGTCAAAAGTCAGAAATGGCGATAAAATGAATCCCTTAATGTTGTGTATTGATATTCTAGTTTTGTCCCTTTAGGGTGCCTGTAACTCCCCTTTGCTTACCTACATTGAAATGCTTGGAATGGTCTTCCTGTGAAATGCCTGAAACAATGCCATCGTTAATTTCTACTCCCGTCTCATGTCCTGTCCTTTATTAGTTGTGTAAGTAATACAGTGTGCTATACAACAAAACTGGAGACGAGGAAGAAACGTTCTCACGTTTGTGCTCATCTTCTGCAGAAAGTCTGAGTTAAAAATATATAAAAATCTGCTTTAGTAAGACGCAAACAAAACATGGAGATAACCAGTTGAGTGATGCTAGCTGGCCTTTGATGGGGGGATAGAAAGAGTTTCGCTGCGGGAGAAAGTGAAGTCAGCATGAGTAAAAAAAAAAAGAAGGGTCTGGGAGTACGGGAGTACGGGACCGTCTGAAAAGTGTGAGAAATAAAAATAAACCGAAAATGTCTTCATTGATTGGAAATGTAGGAACATTTGTTGAATCTGTGGAACAGATTACACAGAACTTATTGAGTACTTTGTGTTGGCAAATGGAATTAAAGCAGAAGTTGTTGTGCCAACATTTTTGACTTATGGGAGGAAAAACATTCAATCTACTGCGCAGCCTAGTAATACCTGAAAAACCTGGTGATGAATCATGATGAAATTGTGTTTACCTTTTGAAAAGGACATTCTCCCAAAACACTGATAATCGCAGAGATTCCGGTTTCATAAGAGAAATCAAGAGGAGAGGGAATCAATCTGTTTGTGGCTGTTTGAAACTAATCTGAAAACTGAATTTGGGCGAGCGGTGACCCTATACGTGATAGGTTCATGTGTGGCATGCGCAGCGAGGCAATTCAGAAACACCTTTTGACTGAGTAACTTCTATTGCTCTCTGTAATGTTGAGTACATCAATGGCAAATAAAAGACGCACAACAGCTAAGTGCATCGACCAAAGTGCATAAGGTGTCTACGTGGTTAAAAAACAAGGCAGGAGGTGGGAAGCCATGCTATCGCTGTGGGAAACCAGGTCACCAAGCAGAGGAGTGTTGGTGCAAAGACTTAGACTGCAGAAGTTGTGGAAAAAAGGGTCACATCGAATGTGCATGTAAAAACCAAAAGACACAATCAAACAAAAGTACTGAACAAAGGAAAAGCCACTTCAGGAAGTACAAAAATAAAGTGCATAAAATGGAGCACACAGAGGATGAACAAAGTGTCTGAAGGGGAGGAATCTTTGCATGTTATGTTAATTTCAGACAATGGATACGGGTACTGGGTGACACCGCTACTGGATGGAAACGCAGTATGGATGCAAGTGGACATTGGAGCAGCCATATCTTTGCTGTCTGAGGCTGTATAGAAGGAGAAACTACATCACCTTACACTACAGCCCACAAAGATTACTCTGAAAACATACAGTGAGAGGAAGCGTGATTGTTACAGTGGAGCTCAACAAACAGAAGGTAAAGCTACCACTCTACATTGTGAAAGGTAACCATCCAGCATTGCTAGGATGCACATTGCTGGTAAAGATCAAACTAAACTGGCAGGAAATTCACATGGCTGCAAAAGAGGACACCAACCTACAAGGGATATTGAGGAAACACGCAGATGTGTTCAAAGGAGACCTTGGCACATAAAGGACATGACAGTAAACCTGACTGAAACCAGACAGCAACCCAAATGCTTCAAAGCTAGACCTGTCCCATACGCCATAAAACCAAAAGTTGAAATTGAGCTAAACAGACGAGTCGAAAGTGGAGTATTGGATCCAGTGAATGTGAATGGGCTACACCTGTTGTTCCAGTCATAAAAAGGACAAAAATTCAGTAAGAGACTTATGTCAGGTCTATCTACAGATGCATGTGGACCAAGAGTCACAAGAACTGTTGACCATAGTGACTCACAAAGGACTGTACAGGTACCGGAGGCTTCCATTTGGAATCACCTCGGCTCCAGCCTTGTTTCAGAGAGCTATGGACCAGATACTGAGCGGGCTCACTGGGGTCCAATGTTACCTCTGATTTACTCATCACCGGCAAAGATGAGCAGGAGCACCTGAGAAACCTGAACGCTACACTACAGAGATTGGAGGAGTACGGTCTGAGGTTCTGGAAGGACAAATGCGAGTTTTTCCGGACCTCTGAGTACCTGGGCCACGCCATCGAAGGTGAAGGCCGTTGCGGAAGCTCCATCCCTACAGAACGTGAGTCAGCTGTGATCATTCTTAGGACTACTGACATACTACACAATCTTTGTGCCAAACCCAGCTAACATGTTAAAGCCACTGCATGTACTTTTGAACACAACCCAACAGTGGAAGTGGACAGACAGATGTGAGGAGGCTTTCAAGAAAGTGAAAACGGCCTTAGCTCAGTCAGAGGCCCTAACTCACTTCAACCCCAACTTGCCATTACAGTTGGCATGTGATGCATCGCCTTATGGCGTTGGTGCGGTTGTCTCACACATCATGCCATCAGGTGAAAAAAGGCCAATCGCTTTCGTATCACAGACCTTAAGTAAAGCCGAGAGCAATTATGCACAGATAGAGCGTGAAGCACTCGTCATTGTGTTTGGAGTTAAGAAATGTCATCAGTTTCTGTTTGGCCGTTGATTCACACTGCTGACGGACCATAGACCCCTCACCTCCAGCATTCCGTCGCTTGCATGCAGCGATGGTTGTTATTGTCATCTGCTCACCAGTACGATATCAAGTACAGAAGGTCTGGGCAGCACTGCAATGCAGACGGCCTCTCAAGGCTTCCCTTACCTGTCGCACACACTGAGCACTCCCAGGCTGAAATCTTCTACTTCAAGGAAGTGACGAACAACCCAGTTACTTCTGTCCAAGTGAAAAAGGTCACCCACACTGATCCAGTGATGTCGGAGGTCGTGGACATTTTCACTCGTGGAAAAGGAGAAATGTTGGACAGCCTACAACCTTACCTAGTGAGGAGAAACGAGCTCACAGTTCAGTTTGGATGCTTGCTATGGGGTTTTCGAGTCATCATACCACCGCCACTGAGAAGGCAGGTGCTTGAACTCCATTCAGGGCACTGTGGCATGGTGTGAATGAAGGAGATTGCACGCCGCTACTTTTGGTGGCCAGGTCTGGACGCAGCTATTATACCTTATGTTAGGTATAAGTAATAGTGTGCTATACAACACTTACCTTTTTGATATTCATATGGTTGCACTCACAAGACTCCCAGTTACACAGTAAATGTTTGATAAAGTCCCTCTTTGTCCCAAAAACTCAGTTTTGTTGGTGCGTTTTGTTCAGTAATCGAATGGCTCCAAGGCGGTCACAGCAGGCAGACGAATACATACTAAAAGTCCCGGTAAAGTTTGTCGAAACATGTCAACCGATGATTATAATTAATCCTCAGGTTGTTTGTCTTTATAATCAATAATATTTCAACCGGACAATACCGTTTTCAATAGAAAGGAAAAATAACAAACGGAGCTCGCCGAATCAGGTCTGCAGAGTTCCTCTGACCAAAAGGGCTGTTTACTCGTCGTTTTTCAAAATAAAAGCCTGAAACCATGTCTAAAGACTGCAGTTCCTATGGCTTCCACTAGATGTCAATCTGATTCCTAACCCATAGGCATTGAGTTGAAAAACAGCTACATGAAAATAATTCCACTTCCTGAATGGATTTTTCTCAGGTTTTCACCTGCCATATCAGTTTTATTATACTCAGACATTATTTTAACAGTTTTTGAAACTTTAATGTTTTCTATCCAAATCTACCAATATACATATCCTAGCTTCTGGGCCTGAGGAACAGGCAGTTTACTTTGAGCACGCTTTTCATCCGGAGGTGAAAATACTGCCCCCTACCCAAGAGAGGTTAAAGGGAGACTTACTTACATTGCCCATTAACCCACACACGCACATTTGAAATTCTTTCTTAATCCCCAAATGACATTACAGTCTAGAAGGATTCCAACATTTTATAGGTCATGGATATATGGACACTTATGAGTACAGAAACACCTTTTCCATACAGCACACACAAGTAAGCATTTCACTGTTGTTTATAAAGAATGTGACAGCACACACAAACTATTTGATCGAACACTGTCTTGTGCTCTATGCTGCGTCCCAGTGGAGCAAGGAGGTATTGCACCGTATGGTGAGTATCTGTCCCCCTTGACCACTGCTATAGTCTGTCTGGGACATAGATCCAGCCTTTGACATGGTCACTCTATCCCCATGGTCACCTTTTAACCAAGTCTTGGTGATTAATTAGATTAGGGGAATCTGTTTTAGTGCTGTGGCAGAACAAATAGCCATACAGTTCAGCTCTCCTGGACAACAAGTGACCATTGCTCCGTCCCATCCAGACACTCCTGTAGCTACAGGGATTGAAAGAGTTCTGTTTAACAGTAGCATGTACTGCCTCCACTCATGGCCATCACGCTGTCTCTGCCTCCCCCTCCCTGTGTTTCTGTCTCAGTGAGGTGGTGATTTGATGTTAGCTACTCACTCCCTCTCTTCTTCCCTGTCCCTTTTCTTTTCATTCATCTTTATCCATACCTATACATTTTTCCCTCTCTTCCACTACCTTGTCCCCCTCTCTTTTTACCTGCAACTGTCTATCACCCTCTCCTTCTTGCCTGCCTCCTACAACCATCTCTCTACTATCTTCTCTCCCCCTTCCCTCTTTCTCCAGGTGTAGCAGCCAGCTCCTTCTTTACCTCAGGGAAGTACGCCATTGACCCGGAGCTAAGGGGGGCGGCGTTTGAACGCATCACTCAGAACCTGGACGTCCACTTCTGGAAGGCCTTCTGGAACATCACAGAGACTGAGATTCTATCTGTGAGTCACTGACCACTGGATGGACCTTGGAATGGGTCGCTAGTAGAATACTCTTCCCTTGTGCTGGGATGTACAGCTCAGTGGTAGAGTACTCTTCCCTTGCATGTGTTTGTCTCAGCGTTTGTCCTGTTGGCTATCTTGACTCTAGTTATGTAGTTACAGAGCTTGTAATACTGTCACTGTGTTTAGATTTTACTGGATGCTTTCCTGCCATGAGGAGATGCTCTCAGCTTTGTCTTTTTGTCAAGTTTATTGACCTACAAATGACCGGAAGTTCAAAACAAAATAATGAAATGATATGGTGAATTATGAATGTTTATCTGATTTGCCCTCTGCCTTCACTCTTTCTTTCTTGTCCCTCCTCCTGAAGGAAAAGACTGAAACATTGCGGTGTATCTGTGACGGATGACAAAGTAATCTTCTTCCTCCTTGCCTTCTACTCGTCCCCTCAGAGTCTAGCCAGTATGACGTCCACCCAGGTGAAGGTGAACCGTGCCCTCTCAGTGCCCCCTGTGCCCTTTGACCTCCCGCTGGTGGCCGATCCGCACCTCACTGTCACCATAGAGCCCCCGTCGGCCCACACCGGCCCTGGCACCGTGCAGATGAGGCTGATCTCCTACGAGCTGAGGGAGGGGCAGGTAACTAAAGCCTTGTTCATATTGGCATTTTGAAGTGACTCAAATCCTATTTTTTTATTTGTTATCTGATTTGAATCGTACTTTTCCTGCCGTCTGAACAGCCAAAAAGTACATGGGATCGGATATTTCAAGCCACATTTCAAACCACCTTTATATGTGATGAAAAAGGAGGACCAACGCAGTTTTCATATAATACATTTAAATGCCTTTATTTTTATGGCGCGTTCAATGGAAACAAAGAAAAAAAATAGTAAGCAATACTATACACATTAAAAATTTGAAATACTGTAAGTATGTTATCAAAATGCAAATTAAGGCTAGAAGCATAATCGAAAAACGTTTTGCAAAGTAAACAAGTTTGTATTGGACAAATGCAGGTAGGTCCTGCTTGGTTCTTCGGTTCCTAGTGAATACAACCCTGGTCTCCTACTGGTTATATTCCAGTCTCAGCTGATTCTATATCAAAGTTCACTGTTGTTAACCTTTAAAATCTGACATGCAGAACCTTTTAACTGATAGATCAAAATGTGCTGCTGTCGCTGTACTACCTTTAATAGCAGCAGTCTGACAGTGTGTATTTCATATTAATTGGCTTCAAGCTGTTGAGAAGCCTCTTCCTGCGTGAAATGCTCGAACATCAAGGGATTCTGTTAGTTTGCGTTTCCTTTGTCTGAGAGCAGCTGTTGTAAACAACAGTGTCTTCTCTGCTCATCCGTGGCTCTTAATCCCTTTAAATCCTCACACACACACACACACACACACACACACACACACACACACACACAGTCTGGTATTAAACCAGACATATCAGCCAACACTTTCAACTCACTCATTGATCCTGCTCAGTCAAAGAGCTGTTGTTTTATGTGGAGGACACAAGCGAAAGCCTCTCTGCTGTTCCCTGCTAATGTTAAAGAATGGGAATGAGGATGGTGTGTTTCTGGTGGAGCTGGAAGGACAGTCAGGAGTAAAGCAAACGGACAAATCAATATCTGTAGCAATTGAAGTGAAAACATAATTTTTCTACCTTTTGACTATGATAGATTGTCTGTCTGTCTCTGTAGGACAGTGAGGCGTTGCTGTCCCTGTCTCGTTCTGAGGGGGGTCCGATCTCCCTGTCTCTGGGAATGAAGACCAAGCAGAGCCCCCCTTCTCGCTGGCTCCTGGTTCACTACCACGGAGGAGGCTTTGTGGCCCAGACCTCCAAGTCTCACGAGGTAACAACACATTCTGTTCTCTCTCGTTCGTTGGTAAGGAATTGACATCACGTTTCACCTTTAACCTAACTAGTGTATCTGGTGGGAGCCCATGGTGTGGCCCGGTTCTCTCCACAGCCTATCTGTGTTCAAGACATCGATGTCTTTTTTAATATATTCTAGTTAACTGGAATCAAACCATTCTAATGGTTTTGAGTTGGGTTGTTAGAGGGGTACTTGGTGGTCTTGAGGATATGATTGTGTTTTCACTCCATGGCTTCCCTGTAGGGAGCCCTTCCTGCTAAAGACTGTTTCATTCATCCTGTAGGGTTGATGGACACACATGGACTTTATTTGTATCACTCTATCTAGTAATTGGTGCAGGCCAGCCCCCCTTACCCCCTCTTCCACTCCTGTCTCTTTCCTCCCTCATTCTCTCCTGTCTCCCCTTCTCCCCCTGTCCTCTTGAAGTGGTCAGCTCAGCCTCTGACAGATGAGACAGGGGGCTATATTATATAACCAGCAGGCTACTTTTAACCACTGAGAAGCGTCACCATGAAACCAGAGTGGACTGGCAGTCCCTTGATCTCCAATAGCCTAGCAACCAAAGGCTATAGGAAGTGATCTGAGGAGGAACAAGCCTGTCATGTTGAATTAGCCTGGAATTCTGCATGAAGTTATTATGGCTTTATATTACATAGACATCTTCCATTAGGGCCTATCTGTGTGTGATCTCTAGACTCTCTCCTCTAGCCCTGTCCTCTACGCGTTCCTCCTTTCTGATCATTATTCCCTTTGTTCTCTACTCTCCTTTGTCCTAATGACCTCTTCTGTCATTTTTGTAATCACTTCGGCTCTTTGCTTTCTTTTCTCTCTCCTCCCTCCTGCACTGTACCCACTCTTGTTCTTCCTTCTTCCCCCTGGCCAGTGGGGGGATGGATAGAGCCTGTGAGGGCAGGAGTCTGTGGTGTCTCCATTTTTTACTTTTCCCCCTCCTGCCACCTTCACTCCTCCTCCTGGAGTGTTCAGGGAGATGGATAGTGTCTGAGGGCTGAATCTCTCACACAGAGGGAGCTGTGTAGTGTGAGGGCAGAAGTCTGTGGTGTCCCTCTCAGTACACCATTGATCCAGACCCCCAATAATGGATGGGCCACAACTTAATCACTCAAGTGTGTGTCAGAGGTGCTAGCCCAGAAGCAGATTAACCACAGTGCCTGTCTCTGCAGAGGAGTGGAACTACTACACCCTGTAACCCTGGCAGTAGGGGATGATCTGCAAGGTTATGGATAGGTGGGCATACTTTCCATACACACCTCTCATCAGGACAGTTTAGACCCAGCCTGTTGTTCTGTGGGCATTCATCTCTCTATGGAGGCCGCTGGCAAACCTTGTGATTGTCAGATCTGGCCAGCGGTGCTGACTGGTGTCAAAACACATCATGTACTGACAATGGCGATCGTTCAAATTGACACGCAGGCGCACACACCACACACGTCAGCGGTGCCAGACTGGGATCCATTATGACAGCGTGGCTTTAAGAGTGCAGGGCAGATTCCCAGGGATGGTGTTGAGGTGGTGTCTGGCAGTGTGATGTGGTCACATCCAGTCATGGGCCACTGAGGTGAGGCTCTCTGTGTATTGTTTAGAGAGGCGGAGCTGTCACTACTGACACTGTCCCTGATGCTTAGAGAGAAGAGGAGAGGTGTTCGAAGGACAGGAGAGAAAGTTCTGTAGAGGGCAGACTAATATTTTCAGATGAGATTTATTGTCAGATGTACGCTCTGACTAGGCTAAGTACTTGATGACCGTACAAGGTTATAATAATAAAAGCAAATATTCTAAGGATGTTTGATCTGAGAAGTATGTTTCTAAGAATGCTAATCACTTAGCTACCATGACATCAAATTGCATAGCAACAACAGGTTAACACCACCCCTGTGTAGTGAGAGCAAGGTTGTCATGTTGCATTTGTGAGCACAGTGCACATACCTTGTATTTTCATAACAGAATTACCAAGCCACCACAGGAGTTCTGCAGTGTACGTTTGAGGTTTGGTTGGTAGTTCACCATTACAGAACCTGCAAGGTGGGAATCTGATACCAGGACCTCTTCTCCTATCCTTAACACCACCTCCTGTAAAGCTAGCTAGGGGGCATTAAGAAACATTCAGAACTGCAAACAGCACTGCCTGCCCTGGTAGGGGGTTAACTCACTCCATTCACCCCCTTTCTTTCTTCTCCAGCCGTACCTGAAGAGCTGGTCTCAGGACCTGGGTGTGCCCATCCTGTCTGTGGACTACTCTCTGGCCCCTGAAGCCCCCTTCCCCAGGGCCCTGGAGGACTGCTTTTACGCCTACTGCTGGGCCATCAAGAACCACCACCTGCTGGGTAGGACTACACACCACTACCACTTTATCTTAGAATAAAGGATCTTTAATATCCCAGAGTGGAAAATGTCTTTGACAACATTTTGATGCTGTGTATATGTAAATAGACATGCCTATTTTTTTCAGGTGGGCTTTATTCGCAATGATCTCAATATTTACCATGGATACTTCTTGGTACTTAATAGATTATTATGACAGAAAGCTAAAGACTGGTTAGCTTGGAACTCACTCAACTGAATGTCATAGTCTCAACTTATGTCTCAAATATAAAACATTGTGGGACAAGATTAAACATTGCCCCATATAAACACGGGCACAGAGAGTGGGACTTGGAAGTGTTATATAGACTCTCACTTTTAGTCAGCTTTTCTCCTTTCTCTCCCTCTTTCTGTTTCTCTCTCTCTTGCCTCAATCTACTGACTCTGACTCTCCTCTCTCAGGTTGGACGGGGGAGAATGTCTGTCTGGCCGGTGACAGTGCCGGTGGTAACCTGTGTATTACAACATCGATGCGCGCTGCGTCTCATGGTGTGCGAATGCCTGATGGCATCGTAGCTGCCTACCCTGCCATCCTGCTCACCGCCTACGCCTCGCCCTCCCGCCTGCTCACCCTCTTCGACCCCCTACTGCCCCTCAGTGTGCTCTCCAGGTGTCTCAGCGCCTACGCAGGTACGACTGTGTGAGAGGGAGCAGAGATGGTTTACTGCCCCTGAGTGTAGTGCGTGGTGTTTGTGCATGCCAATCAATGCTGGCGAGGGATGGGTACCACATTTCCCCCCTCCCCCTCCCTCTCTCTCCCAGGTGAGGAGCCCCAGGCAGAGAAGCAGGTGGAGAAGGTGAGCACTCTGAGCATGGTGAGAAGAGACACGGCCCTGCTGCTCAGAGACTTCAAACAGGGAGCTTCCAACTGGATCCACTCCCTACTGGACCCCAACAGAGCCGCTGCCACGGCATCAACAGGTAGGTACACCAGTGTGTGTGTGTGTGTGTGTGTGTGTTGGAGGGGGTCTGGGGTGTGTTGTGGTGAGAGGGTATGTGTGTCTCTATGTACTTGTGTTCACGCATCTTTGTGTCTGACTGAGGTGAAATAATATTTTCCTATTACCGGAAGGGCCATGTATGTATGATTTATATTAAAATTGATATCCATAGTTAACATCTTAACCAATCAATCACCCACGGCTACCACCCTGTTACGTCACACCCTCATCCATACATATCAATTCACTGCTTAGTCTCAGGCCACAGAAGGCTCTCCCCACTAATTGTGTTGAAACCCTGCAGTAAGCAGACTATTCCAGGCGTCACCATGTTACCTGACACACAGCAGCTGTGGGCCAGACTAATGACTGTATCATTGGGGGGTGTACATTTATTAAAGGCCATTATTAATAGAAGAGCTCAGTGAGTACATCTTTGAGAACAGACAAGCCATGACACCTCTTACAGCTGTGGTGTGACAGGGAGATCATATCGTAATGACACCGTTATTGCCTAAAGCTAGAATCCACAGTTGAAACGATAACAAAGTGGGCACCCAGGCTCTGTTTTGGTCAAAAGCTGAGGGATGGGCCTGGAGCAATGTAACCACTCAAATTCATACTGTAGACAGCTATGGATGGAAGGAACCCATGTGATAAATGTAGTTTTAACCATGTTTTAAAGCTTTACAGTGTTAGTTTACATTTATATTGTTTACATTTATAACATTGGGATGAAATAAGATTGTGGGGTTCTGATGGGGTGACAGTTGAACTAAGCTCACAAGGCATTTTTAAGTGTTAATCTTCAATCAATGGTGTATATCAATAATTTATTAGTC